>NC_138300.1:66992500-67167500 GCF_965601325.2 Salmo salar
TTGCTAAGCAGTTGCTAGGGACTCTTTTGGAAGAAGCTAGCTAGCTAACGAAGAACAACAAAGAATATCTAGTTAACAGAAGAAAAGAAAGAGAAAATCAGGACAGAAGAAAAAGGATATCAAAGTGAAACAGTTCTCTAAAGACACAGGAGACAATAATACAAGAAACAACACTTCTGTAGCTTGTCAACTATGTGTCTGTCTATCCCTGTTCTCTCCTCTCTGCACAGGCCATACAAACGCTTCACACCGCGTGGCCGCTGCCACTCTAACCTGGTGGTCCCAGCGCGCACGACCCACGTGGAGTTCCAGGTCTCCGGCAGCCTCTGGAACTGCCGGTCTGCAGCCAACAAGGCTGAGTTCATCTCAGCCTATGCTACCCTCCAGTCCCTAGACTTCCTGGCGCTGACGGAAACATGGATTACCACAGATAACACTGCTACTCCTACTGCTCTCTCTTCGTCTGCCCACGTGTTCTCGCATACCCCTAGAGCATCGAGCCAGCGGGGTGGTGGCACTGGAATCCTCATCTCTCCCAAGTGGACATTCTCTCTTTCTCCCCTGACCCATCTGTCTATCTCCTCATTTGAATTCCATGCTGTCACAGTTACCAGCCCTTTCAAGCTTAACATCCTTATCATTTATCGCCCTCCAGGTTCCCTTGGAGTGTTCATCAATGAGCTTGACGCCTTGATAAGTTCCTTTCCTGAGGATGGCTCACCTCTCACAGTTCTGGGTGACTTTAACCTGTTAGGGCTAGGGGGCAGTATTGACACGGCTGGATAAAAAAACATACCCGATTTAATCTGGTTACCACTCCTACCCAGTAACTAGAATATGCATATACTTATTACATATGGATAGAAAACACCCTAAATTTTCTAAAACTGTTTGAATGGTGTCTGTGAGTATAACAGAACTTATTTGGCAGGCAAAACCCTGAGACATTTTCTGACAGGAAGTGGATACCTGATGTGTTGTATTACCTTTAAACCTATCCCATTGAAAAACACAGGGGTTGAGGAATATTTTGGCACTTCCTATTGCTTCCACTAGATGTCACCAGCCTTTACAAAGTGTTTTGAGTCTTCTGGAGGGAGATCTGACCGAACAAGAGCCATGGAACGATGATGGCCCATTAGACACCTGGCGCGCGAGTTCATGTTGGGTACCCTCGTTCCAATACGTTATAAAAGAGTATGCATTCGTCCACCTTGAATATTATTCATGTTCTGGTTAAAAAAGGCCCTAATGATTTATGCTATACAACGTTTGACATGTTTGAACGAACGTAAATATATTTTTTCCCCTCGTTCATGACGAGAAGTCCGGCTGGCTTAGATCATGTGCTAACAAGACGGAGATTTTTGGACATAAATGATGAGCTTTTTTGAACAAAACTACATTCGTTATGGACCTGTGATACCTGGAAGTGACATCTGATGAAGAGAATCAAAGGTAATGGATTATTTACATAGTATTTTCGATTTTAGATCTCCCCAACATGACGTCTAGTCTGTATCGCAACGCGTATTTTTCTGGGCGCAGTGCTCAGATTATTGCAAAGTGTGATTTCCCAGTAAGGTTATTTTTAAATCTGGCAAGTTGATTGCGTTCAAGAGATGTAAATCTATAATTCTTTAAATGACAATATAATATTTTACCAATGTTTTCTAATTTTAATTATTTAATTTGTGACGCTGACTTGACTGCCGGTTATTGGAGGGAAACGATTTCCTCAACATCAATGCCATAGTAAAACGCTGTTTTTGGATATAAATATGAACTTGATAGAACTAAAAATGCATGCATTGTCTAACATAATGTCCTAGGAGTGTCATCTGATGGAGATTGTAAAAGGTTAGTGCATCATTTTAGCTGGTTTTATGGTTTTGGTGACCCTGTCTTTGAATTGACAAAACATTACACACAACTCTTGTAAATGTACTGTCCTAACATACTCTAAATTTATGCTTTCGCCGTAAAACCTTTTTGAAATCGTAAAACGTGGTTAGATTAAGGAGATGTTTATCTTTCAAAGGGTGTAAAATAGTTGTATGTTTGAAAAATTTGAATTTTGACATTTATTTGGATTCAAATTTGCCGCTCTTGAAATGCACCTGCTGTTGATGGAGTGCACCACGGGTGGCACGCTAGCGTCCCACCTAGCCCATAGAGGTTAACCTCCCCACGTCTACCTTTGACTCATTCCTCTCTGCCTCCTTCTTTCCACTCCTCTCCTCTTTTGACCTCACCCTCTCACCTTCCCCCCCTACTCACAAGGCAGGCAATACGCTTGACCTCATCTTTACTAGATGCTGTTCTTCCACTAATCTCATTGCAACTCCCCTCCAAATCTCCGACCACTACCTTGTATCCTTTTCCCTCTTGCTCTCATCCAACACTTCTCACTCTGCCCCTACTCGAATGGTATTGCGCCGTCCCAACCTTCGCTCTCTCTCTCCCGCTACTCTCTCCTCTTCCATCCTATCATCTCTTCCCTCTGCTCAAACCTTCTCCAACCTATCTCCTGATTCTGCCTCCTCAACCCTCCTCTCCTCCCTTTCTGCATCCTTTGATTTTCTCTGTCCCCTATCCTCCAGGCCGGCTCGGTCCTCCCCTCCTGCTCCGTGGCTCGACGACTCACTACGAGCTCACAGAACAAGGCTCCGGGCAGCCGAGCGGAAATGGAGGAAAACTCGCCTCCCTGCGGACCTGGCATCCTTTCACTCACTCCTCTCTACATTCTCCTCTTCTGTCTCTGCTGCTAAAGCCACTTTCTACCACTCTAAATTCCAAGCATCTGCCTCTAACCCTAGGAAGCTCTTTGCTACCTTCTCCTCCCTCCTGAATCCTCCTCCCCCTCCCCCCCCCCTCCTCCCTCTCTGCGGATGACTTCGTCAACCATTTTGAAAAGAAGGTTGACGATATCCGATCCTCGTTCGCTAAGTCAAACGACACCGCTGGTCCTGCTCACACTGCCCTACCCTGTGCTTTGACCTCTTTCTCCCCTCTCTCTCCAGATGAAATCTCGCGTCTTGTGACGGCCGGCCGCCCAACAACCTGCCCACTTGACCCTATCCCCTCCTCTCTTCTCCAGACCATTTCCGGAGACCTTCTCCCCTTCCTCACCTCGCTCATCAACTCATCCTTGACCGCTGGCTACGTCCCTTCCGTCTTCAAGAGAGCGAGAGTTGCACCCCTTCTTAAAAAACCTACACTCGATCCCTCCGATGTCAACAACTACAGACCAGTATCCCTTCTTTCTTTTCTCTCCAAAACTCTTGAACGTGCCGTCCTTGGCCAGCTCTCCTGCTATCTCTCTCAGAATGACCTTCTTGATCCTAATCAGTCAGGTTTCAAGACTGGGCATTCAACTGAGACTGCTCTTCTCTGTGTCACGGAGGCTCTCCGCACTGCTAAAGCTAACTCTCTCTCCTCTGCTCTCATCCTTCTAGACCTATCTGCTGCCTTTGATACTGTGAACCATCAGATCCTCCTCTCCACCCTCTCCGAGTTGGGCATCTCCGGCGCGGCCCACGCTTGGATTGTGTCCTACCTGACAGGTCGCTCCTACCAGGTGGCGTGGCGAGAATCTGTCTCCGCACCATGCGCTCTCACCACTGGTGTCCCCCAGGGCTCTGTTCTAGGCCCTCTCCTATTCTCGCTATACACCAAGTCACTTGGCTCTGTCATATCCTCACATGGTCTCTCCTATCATTGCTATGCAGACGACACACAATTAATCTTCTCCTTTCCCCCTTCTGATAACCAGGCGGCGAATCGCATCTCTGCATGTCTGTCAGACATATCAGTGTGGATGACGGATCACCAGCTCAAGCTGAACCTCGGCAAGACGGAGCTGCTCTTCCTCCCGGGGAAGGACTGCCCGTTCCATGATCTCGCCATCACGGTTGACAACTCCCTTGTGTCCTCCTCCCAGAGTGCTAAGAACCTTGGCGTGATCCTGGACAACACCCTGTCGTTCTCCACTAACATCAAGGCGGTGACCCGATCCTGTAGGTTCATGCTCTACAACATTCGTAGAGTACGACCCTGCCTCACACAGGAAGCGGCGCAGGTCCTAATCCAGGCACTTGTCATCTCCCGTCTGGATTACTGCAACTCGCTGTTGGCTGGGCTCCCTGCCTGTGCCATTAAACCCCTACAACTCATCCAGAACGCCGCAGCCCGTCTGGTGTTCAACCTTCCCAAGTTCTCTCACGTCACCCCGCTCCTCCGCTCTCTCCACTGGCTTCCAGTTGAAGCTCGCATCCGCTACAAGACCATGGTGATTGCCTACGGAGCTGTGAAGGGAACGGCACCTCCATACCTTCAGGCTCTGATCAGGCCCTACACCCAAACAAGGGCACTGCGTTCATCCACCACTGGCCTCTGGCCACTGGCCCCCCTACCTCTGGCCACTGGCCCCCTACCTCTGAGGAAGCACAGTTCCCGCTCAGCCCAGTCAAAACTGTTCGCTGCTCTGGCACCCCAATGGTGGAACAAGCTCCCTCACGACGCCAGGACAGCGGAGTCAATCACCACCTTCCGGAGACACCTGAAACCCCACCTCTTTAAGGAATACCTAGGATAGGATAAAGTAATCCTTCTAACCCCCCCCCCCCCCTTAAAAGATTTAGATGCACTATTGTAAAGTGGTTGTTCCACTGGATATCATAAGGTGAATGCACCATTTTGTAAGTCGCTCTGCTAAATGACTTAAATGTAAATGTAATAGACGCTGTGGGTACGACATCGCCGATGCACTTGCTAATAAACCCGCTCACCGACTCAGCGTATTCATCAATGTTGTTGTTCGCCGCAATGCGGAACATATCCCAGTCCACGTGATCGACGCAATCTTGAAGCGTGGAATCCGATTGGTCGGACCAGCGTTGAACAGACCTTAGCGCGGGAGCTTCCTGTTTTAGTTTCTGTCTATAGGCTGGAAGCAACAAAATGTTATGTACTGCAGCTCTAGCTAGCTGTAGCTTATGCTTACAGTACTAGATTTATTCTATGATCCTTTGGTTGGGTAGACAACATGTCAGTTCATGCTGCAAGAGCTCTCATAGGATGGAAGACGTCCTCCTGAAGTTGTCATAATTACTGTGTAAGTCTATGGAAGGGGGTGAGAACCATGAGCCTCCTATGTTTTGTATTGAAGTCAATGTGCCCAGATGAGGACTGAAACTAGCTGTCCTTTGGCTACACCATGGTGATACCCTACAGAGTGCTGTTGAGGCTACTGTAGGCCTTCATTGCAAAACAGTGTTTTGTAATCAGTTATTTGTTGACATCTGAATATATTTATTATAGTTTCATGTAAAAAATAATAACTTTAAAAACAAATATATATATATATATATATATATGTATGTATATATGTGTTATTATTATGAAATTCACTTAGGAGGAAGGTCCTCCCCTTCCTCCTCTGAGGAGCCTCCACTGGTATATATACAGTATAATGGTTGATCTACTTAAAAGCCTTTTTTCCCAGGCCTGTGAACTTTAACTTGAAGTTCAGTATCTTCATGATCAAACATTGCTATCTTGTCAAGGGCAGATCTTCTGAGAAAAGTTTTTGCTCTTTGCCTACGTGCACTTCGGTTCACATGAATCGAAGTGCACAAAGACCAGCTGTGTGCGTGCGTGTGTGTGTGTGTGTGTGTGTGTGTGTGTGTGTGTGTGTGTGTGTGTGTGTGTGTGTGTGTGTGTGTGTGTGTGTGTGAGACAGAGAGCAAACAAGCAAACGTGAGAGAAACTGATTACTGGATATTTGAATGTGAGTATGATAAAGCAAGAGAGGAAGAATAGAGATCTATGAATGGGAACATATGAATGAAAAGGAATGAATGGGAAACATATTCATCAAGCCCCTTCACCAGTTATTCTCTCATTATCAGTCATTCACCTTTGATCTGATGCCAAAACTGAATGCAGTCCATGGTTTAACACTTTGTCAATTAGTTTAGAGTATAAAGTACTGTGATGAAACGGACAGCACCAATTTTAGAATTCGATTCAAGAATGATAGTTTTTATTGAAAAATGAATTCCACCACCCCCCAAGCAACCAGCTGTGAAAGAAAGGGAGGGAGTGCCATAGAGGCAATCATTGAAGGGGGTAAGGGTGAGGTATCAGGAGAAAAGGGGAGGAAAACTGTAGTGATGGTGGAAAGACCGGGTTGGTTGGACAAGCCAGGTTCATGGGGTTTATTGATTCATAACGATTCCTCTCTTTACCAATGGGAGTCTGGGTGGGTTTCAGCTGCTTTTGGATGTGTTCCCTCTGGCTCAGTTCTCTGAAGTCCAGTTAATCATCACAAACAAACAGAGAGCAGCTTCACTGTGTTTGTGCTTCTTACTGTGTATTTGCCTATCTATCATATTTATCACACATGCCTATTCCCAGAAAAGATGCTTCTCGTGTCCCAGCCACTCTTTGATGTGGCTGGATGCAGGAAGTGTTGCTTTGGCACTGAGTCAATTTATGGGTTTGGGCTGAGGATGAGGAAATATTGCTGTTACATGTTGCACATGGTATTAAAGCAGTGTTCTTCCATCCTGGTCCTTGAGTTGAGAGCACCAACAGTGTACACGTTGTAGCCCTTTCCTGCAGTGAAATGACCAAATCGCCCTCTAGTGGCGTCATGGGTGGAATGTTAATAATATGTTTTACAATTTTATAATCAATTAACATTTTTTTTTTAAATCGGCCTAAAAATCCGTTGTTTTTATGTCAAACGGTTTTCTTATATTTTCTGTGATGTAATATGTTTTCAAAAATGGAATACATTTCAACTCTATATCTGACATGGTACACGTGTCTTCTATTTGTAAGCCCATAACCATGTGTGTGAGGTGTTTAAGATTTGTTTAAGACTACCAAGAAACACTTTGTGTGACCCTGATTTAGCACACACAATCCAAATAATAGATGCCATTCAACAGACACTTTGATACAAAGCAACTTACAGTAAAGAGTGTATTGTATTATATGTATGTGATCCATGCAGGAATTTAACCCTGGCATTGCTAGTACGCTCTTACCAACTGAGCAACACAGGATCCACATAATGGAAGAGGCATTGTTGATTGTTGAGACATAAAATGAATAGTTTTCTGGAAATGTTGCCCTCTGAAAAACAGGTACCTAGGAAACCTGAGAGCGTTCATGTCTGTGTCAGAGACTCAGAAGTAGGGCATTCAGCTAGAACGTTTTCATCAATTTCTCTGTTACAATTGTTTTATACAAATACATTTAACCACGCCTATTGCAGTAAAGTCCCTCCCCCTTCTTTAAAAATTGTACAAGGTTAGGAGATTAGAGAAATGAGCACACTTGACACACAGACAGCCATGGATCAATTCCCCAAAATGCAAAAGTAACCCCTCTCTCTTCTCCTAATTCCATTAAGCCCCAGTCAGTCAGTGGAAGGTACTGGTGTTTCATAACCCTATGCTAAGTGTCATTGATCTCTCTCTGTGTTTGACACAAGTCCGTTATCTCCTCTGCTGATCTGAGCTAGCTTTGGTTAATGTGTTACTTGATCAGGTAAGCTGGAACCTGGGCTGACTGTGGGCAGTTGTGACCTGACAATGCTATTCGTGGCAGAGAGAGAGAGAGAAAAAAATCTGTTTACAGAAGCAGTTTTGATTTAAGTGAAAGAGATAGGGAGAGAAAAGGAGAAAGAGAGAGAAACAGAGGGAGGATGAAGGGAGAGAGGCGTGTAGAGGTGTATGATGGTACTGATATGACACGCAAATATAAACCAGGACATGGGCTGTGCATCCTCTTCCTATCTACAGTACCCATCATCACTTGGGCACCAGACGTTCCCTGGTTGTGTTATGCAATAGGGCTGATTACCAGACATGTCAATATTGAACATTGTGCATCTTGCCAGGTTGTCATTTTAAATAAGAATGTGTTTATACCAGACTCTTCTGGACAAGGTAAAATAAATAAAGTAAAGAAAAAGCCCAAAGCTGGATAAAGGCTGAGGAATGAAACATTGATTCATGCGTTCATTTATTTATTTATTAATTAATCATGACATGAGAACATTCCTCGGAAGCTCTTTCAAACATTCAGGGAACTTTTAGAAGCTGCTTGACATTCTCAGAAAATTCGTAGAATATTGTCTATTATTGTTTGAATATTCCAAGTCTAATGTACTGTGTATCTGTGAATGGCAGCCCCTCGGGCTGTTGGTGGAGTGTGTAAGTGTGTGAGAGGGGGACGTTACGAGGGTGAAATGGCAACAGAATGTAGCGGATATCCTGCTGGGTTATTGGTCTACAGACCAAAGTGAGTAAGACACGTAAGCACATCCGCACAAGTCACAAGCGCCCTACCAACACTCTTGCATTGTAATGGGAAAAGGTACCGCATATCGTCTGGTTATTCATTTCAACTGGCCCCAAGCGCCTACAGTTCACAATTGTAATGTTATACCCCTAAAAGGGGGAGGGGGGGGGGTAAGAAATGCTTCACACTGACACCTAGCATCAGTGAAGTATGATCTTTTTTTAATGAATTGTTTGCAAATGTAGGCCTATAGGGAAGATAGGCCATGTGGAGATGTTCATATTGAAACATATCTTCTTCTTTTTAAGTTCGTAACTTGTTTGATAAGATTAGTACAGATTTTCTCAGGAGACCCCAAGTTTAGGAACAACTGTACTAACCTCTCTCTGCTTCCTCCTGCATGCATTGCAGCCTGCCTAAGCCTCATCACTGAGCGCCACAGCCCTGTCTGTCTCAGTAGGCTATTCTCTGCAAAGCAAAGATATTACTAGAACTTAGTAGTCTATTTTTTTGCTCTCGCTGAGGTTGACTCGGTTTAACATTAGTATCTTACTTCATCGTTCTAGCAGGCTATGTAATACTTGCCAGAGCAATTCAACATTACTGCAATAGAAGTCTCTGCCGGCAGCTAGCCACCTGACTGACAGACATAAGCGACTATTTACCAGTTGTGCACTCATCCTCAGAGTCGTTTTTTGTTTGTTCAGAAGATGTCTGTAGACGGCAAGAATCTCAGGCTGGTTTTAAAAGTATTTTTTGTCCAGCATCTCGCAAATACATGGTCAGCAGCGTCTCTGACTCTTTAGTTGCATACTTGAGCCGACTGCAAGCTGAGTTAGTTCGTTTCACGTTCGTCCCTCTGCGAGAGGGCGGAGTTAGCCATTTGAGAGAGTGGTTAATGTGCTGCCAAAAACGCAAATCCGGGAGGAAAATCCAGGGGATACAGGCAAACATAATGAACAAACCACTGTTCATGATTCAACTTGTTCGCAAAGAGGCAGGTGCAACTAGAACTCAGATCAAGAATATAAGCGTTCTGAGCTTTGATCAATGCTAGGATAATTATTTAGATGTTGACCCATAATTGATCTTCTTTTTATACAAAGTATACATTTTTATAATCATTATTTAGTTTTTAAATTACAAAAAAATGTGTCCTCATATGTAGTTACGGCCATGCCTCCTTTCCCAGTCTGGCAAGAGAGAGAGGTGGTAAGGAGGAGACGATGGGAGGATAGCACAAGGGGTGACGTGCTCAAGGGACAACTGTGATTAAAAGGTCTTGAAAAAAAAGAAAAACACTGTCTGACAGGAGAGAAAATGGAAGAGGGAAAGGAAAAAAAATATTCAAATTTCCTGCTGTATATTATTGTAATGGCCTATACATTCTTTATGACTCAACCTTCATCTTCTCACCATCTGACTAACATGTTTGATGGTGTAGTAGGTGGTAGAGTTTGGTATGAGGGTTTTGGTGTGGATGGTAGGGTCAGTCTCCCCCCCACACTTCATTGTGCAAAAAGCCTGATGGGTGAGTCAATAGGGAGGCCAGCCCCTGGTCGAGGGCCAAGGTTGGTAGCGGATCTCCCGGCAGGATTAGCCCCCAGTCGTAGACTGAGGTTGTGCTGAGCCTGCTGACGGGGCCAACACCTGGCTGTTTCCAGGGTTCGGTTGGTGTGGGAAGAAAATAGGCTGGTCCTGAGAGGGGTGATGCTGACGGAGAAGATATTGAAGGTGGGGGGGGGGGGCCGGGTGAGTGAACTGAAAGGTGGTTGCCTCTTACAGATGGTAGAGGCATGTTCTGTGTGAATTGGAGGCTGCTGAGGTATATCCTGATGGTAGTGTAGTAGGAGAGGAGGTACTGATGGGCATAAGGGATGTAGGATGTGCTGATAGGAAGGTCACAGTTAAGGAAGTGGACTCCCCAAAAAGGGGGCAGAAGAACGGGTCAACAGCAAGGGAAGGTACCGGGTCAGGCTTCAGAGTGGGGAGGGCCATGGTTGTGGGGTGGAAATGGGAACTGACTCGCAGCTGTAAGAGAAAAGATGAGTGAGGGTAGGAAGCCCAGTCTGGGTTCTGCATTGGCGCAGCTCATGCACTGAGGTAAGTGAGGGTGAAGTGGAAGCAGAAGCTTGGGCCGGCTGCTAGAGAGAAGGTGCATGCCTGTGCAACTGGGTCATGGACTTCCTGACGGGCCACCCCTAGGTGGTGAAGGTAGGAAACAAAATCTCCACTGATCCTCAACACTGGGGCCCCACAAGGGTGCGTGCTCAGCCCCCTCCTGTACTCCCTTTTCACCCATGATACGGAAGACTGATTTTTTTTACGTCATTTCCTGTTTCCGGTCACAACTTGCAGACTTGTTTACGCTGCTGTGCGTTTTGTTGCCGATCTTACTTTGCTACCTGACGGTTTTTGACTTTTTCATTACCGTATATTTTTACTTTTTCCCTCACTCAACTTTTTTCATTCAACTTTTTCAACCCGGAGGTTTTATCTGGACATGGTTCTTCAGGACTTCAAACAGCCGAAGCTAAGTAACATTAACATGATGCCTTCTAATTGCAGTCGTTGTACTGATAATATACAGGAGAACGATCGCCTTACGGCAAGGATAGCTGTGCTGCAAGCCCAGCTTCAGACGCAATCGTTAGGCAAGGGCAATTTCAGTGTAGGAAAGGATGAAACAGCGTCTGTGCCACCAGTAAGTACAGATAGTAACGTTAGTATAAACCCCCTCGCACGGTCCCCGCAGCCGGACATCTTTCTCATGGCTTCTGGGGGGAAACGCTGTAGGAATGCTCAACCGGTGTCGCTTATTCAGCCGACAGAAACTTTCAACCGGTTCTCCCCATTAAGCGAGTCGGAGTCGGAGGCCGAGACTTCTCTGGTCTCTACTCCTCCCGTTGTGGGGTCTGAGACGCCGACGGCTCCCACCATTAGCTCTGACAAATTGAAAACCCTAGTCATTGGCGACTCCATTACCCGCAGTATTAGACTTAAAACTAGTCATCCAGCGATCATACACTGTTTACCAGGGGGCAGGGCTACCGACGTTAAGGCTAATCTAAAGACGGTGCTGGCTAAAGCTAAAACTGGCGAGTGTAGAGAGTATAGAGATATTGTTATCCACGTCGGCACCAACGATGTTAGGATGAAACAGTCAGAGGTCACCAAGCGCAACGTAGCTTCAGCGTGTAAATCAGCTAGAAAGATGTGTCGGCATCGATTAATTGTCTCTGGCCCCCTCCCAGTTAGGGGGAGTGATGAGCTCTACAGCAGAGTCTCACAACTCAATCGCTGGTTGAAAACTGTTTTCTGCCCCTCCCAAAAGATAGAATTTGTAGATAATTGGCCCACAAACAGGACCAAGCCTGGCCTGTTGAGGAGTGACGGACTCCATCCTAGCTGGAGGGGTGCTCTCATCTTACTACGAACATAGACAGGGCTCTAACTCCTCTAGCTCCACAATGAAATAGGGTGCAGGCCAGGCAGCAGGCTGTTAGCCAGCCTGCCAGCTTAGTGGAGTCTGCCACTAGCACAGTCAGCGTAGTCAGCTCAGCTTTCCCCATTGAGACCGTGTCTGTGCCTCAATCTAGGTTGGGCAAAATTAAAAATGGCGGTGTTCGCTTTAGCAATCTCACTAGTATAAAGACCTCCTCCATTCCTGCCATTATTGAAAGAGATTGTGATACCTCACATCTCAAAATTGGGTTACTTAATGTTAGATCCCTCACTTCCAAGGCAGTTATAGTCAATGAACTAATCACTGATAATAATCTTGATGTGATTGGCCTGACTGAAACATGGCTTAAGCCTGATGAATTTACTGTGTTAAATGAAGCCTCACCCACTGGTTACACTAGTGACCATACCCCCCGTGCATCCGGCAAAGGCAGAGGTGTTGCTAACATTTACGATAGCAAATTTCAATTTACAAAAAAAAAAACAATGACGTTTTCGTCTTTAGAGCTTCTAGTCATGAAATCTATGCAGCCTACTCACTCACTTTTTATAGCTACTGTTTACAGGCCTCCTGGGCCATATGCAGTGTTCCTCACTGAGTTCCCTGAATTCCTATCGGATCTTGTAATCATAGCAGATAATATTCTAATTTTTGGTGACTTTAACATTCACATGGAAAAGTCCACAGACCCATTCTAAAAGGCTTTCGGAGCCATCATCGACTCAGTGGGTTTTGTCCAACATGTCTCTGGACCTACTCACTGCCACAGTCATACTCTGGACCTAGTTTTGTCCCATGGAATAAATGTTGTGGATCTTAATGTTTTTCCTCAAAATCCTGGACTATCGGACCACCATTTTATTACGTTTGCAATCGCAACAAATAATCTGCTCAGACCCCAACCAAGGAGCATTAAAAGTCGTGCTATAAATTCTCAGACAACCCAAAGATTCCTTGATGCCCTTCCAGACTGCCTCTGCCTACCCAAGGACGTCAGAGGACAAAAATCAGTTAACCTGTTAGGGCTAGGGGGCAGTATTGACACGGCTGGATAAAAAACATACCCGATTTAATCTGGTTACCACTCCTACCCAGTAACTAGAATATGCATATACTTATTACATATGGATAGAAAACACCCTACATTTTCTAAAACTGTTTGAATGGTGTCTGTGAGTATAACAGAACTCAAATGGCAGGTCAAAACCTGAGAGATTCCTTTACAGGAAGTGGCCTGTCTGACCATTTCTTGAACTTCTTTTCCATCTCTATCATTTACTAAGGATCTCTGCTCTAACGTGACACTTCCCACGTCGTCCATAGGCGCTCAGAGCCCGGGAAAAAACAGAATGTCGTCATTCCAGCCCCAGGCTGAAACACATTATCGCCTTTCTCAAGTGGCCGATCAAGGGACACTGGGCTTATGCGCGTGACCCCGACCGCCCCCGCCTTTGGGATTTTTTCCTCTGTTTGCCGAAAAGGAGATTCCCTGTCGGAATATTATCGCTTTTCTACGAGAAAAATGGCGTAAAAATTGATTTTAAACAGCGGTTGACATGCTTCGAAGTACGGTAATGGAATATTTAGAATTTTATTGTCACGAATTGCGCCATGCGCGCGACACTTCTTTACTATTTCGGATAGTGTCTGGAACGCACGAACAAAACGCCGCTATTCGGATATAACGATGGATTATTTTGGACCAAACCAACATTTGTTATTGAAGTAGCAGTCCTGGGTGTGCATTCTGACGAAGACAACAAAAGGTAATCAAACTTTTATAATAGTAAATATGATTATGGTGAGTGCTAAACTTGCCGGGTGTCTAAATAGCGAGCCCGTGATGCCTGGGCTATGTACTTAGAATATTGCAAAATGTGCTTTCACCAAAAAGCTATTTTAAAATCGGACATATCGAGTGCATAGAGAAGGTCTGTATCTATAATTCTTAAAATAATTGTTATGCTTTTTGTGAACGTTTATCGTGAGTAATTTAGTAAAATGTTAGCGAATTCCCCGGAAGTTTGCGGGGGGTATGCTAGTTCTGAACGTCACATGCTAATGTAAAAAGCTGGTTTTTGATATAAATATGAACTTGATTGAACAAAACATGCATGTATTGTATAACATAATGTCCTAGGGTTGTCATCTGATGAAGATCATCAAAGGTGAGTGCTGCATTTAGCTGTCTTCTGGGTTTTGGTGACATTATATGCTGGCTTGAAAAATGGGTGTCTGATTATTTCTGGCTTGGTACTCTGCTGACATAATCTAATGTTTTGCTTTCGTTGTAAAGCCTTTTTGAAATCGGACAGTGTGGTTAGATTAACGAGAGTCTTGTCTTTAAATGGCTGTAAAATAGTCATATGTTTGAGAAATTGAGGTAATAGGATTTTTAAGGTTTTGAAAATCGCGCCACAGGCTGGCAGTGGCTGTTACGTAGGTGGGACGCAAGCGTCCCACCTAGCCCATAGAGGTTAACCACCTAACCGAGGAACTCAATTTAACCTTGCGCAATACCCTAGATGCAGTTTCACCCCTAAAATCTAAAAACATCTGTCATAAGAAACTAGCTCCCTGGTATACAGAAAATACACGAGCTCTGAAGCAAGCTTCCAGAAAATTGGAACGGAAATGGCGCCACACCAAACTGGAAGTCTTCCGACTAGCTTGGAAAGACAGTACCGTGCAGTATCGAAGAGCCCTCACTGCTGCTCGATCATCCTATTTTCCAACTTAATTGAGGAAAATAAGAACAATCCGAAATTTCTTTTTGATACTGTCGCAAAGCTAACTTAAAAGCAGCCTTCGCAAATGGAGGATGGCTTTCACTTCAGCAGTAATAAATGTATGAACTTCTTTGAGGAAAAGATCATGATCATTAGAAAGCAAATTACAGACTCCTCTTTAAATCTGGGTATTCCTCCAAAGCGCCATTGTCCTGAGTCTACACAACTCTGCCAGGACCTAGGATCAAGGGAGATACTAAAGTGTTTTAGTACTATATCTCTTGACACAATGATGAAAATAATCATGTCCTCCAAACCCTCAAGCTGCATACTGGACCCTATTCCAACTAAACTACTGAAAGAGCTGCTTCCTGTGCTTGGCCCTCCTATGTTGAACATAATAAACGGCTCTCTATCCACCGGATGTGTACCAAGCTCACTAAAAGTGGCAGTAATAAAGCCTCTCTTGAAAAAGCCGAATCTTGATCCAGAAATTATAAAAAACTATCGGCCTATATCGAATCTTCCATTCCTCTCAAAAATTTTAGAAAAAGCTGTTGCACCGCAACTCACTGCCTTCCTGAAGACAAACAATGTATACGAAACGCTTCAGTCTGGTTTTAGACCCCATCATAGCACTGAGACTGCACTTGTGAAGGTGGTAGATGACCTTTTAATGATGTCAGACCGAGGCTCTGCATCTGTCCTCGTGCTCCTAGATCTTAGTGCCGCTTTTGATACCATCGATCACCACATTCTTTTGGAGAGATTGGAAACCCAAATTGGTCTACATGGACAAGTTCTGGCCTGGTTTAGATCTTATCTGTCGGAAAGATATCAGTTTGTCTCTGTGAATGGTTTGTCCTCTGACAAATCAATTGTAAATTTCGGTGTTCCTCAAGGTTCCGTTTTAGGACCACTATTGTTTTCACTATATATTTTACCTCTTGGGGATGTCATTCGAAAACATAATGTTAAATTTCACTGCTATGCGGACGACACACAGCTGTACATTTCAATGAAACATGGTGAAGCCCCAAAATTGCCCTCGCTAGAAGCCTGTGTTTCAGACATAAAGAAGTGGATGGCTGCAAACTTTCTACTTTTAAACTCGGACAAAATAGAGATGCTTGTTCTAGGTCCCAAGAAACAAAGAGATCTTCTGTTGAATCTGACAATTAATCTGGATGGTTGTACAGTCGTCTCAAATAAAACTGTGAAGGACCTCGGCGTTACTCTGGACCCTGATCTCTCTTTTGAAGAACATATCAAGACTGTTTCAAGGACAGCTTTTTTCCATCTACGTAACATTGCAAAAATCAGAAACTTTCTGTCCAAAAATGACGCAGAAAAATTTATCCATGCTTTTGTTACTTCTAGGCTGGACTACTGCAATGCTTTACTTTCCGGCTACCCGGATAAAGCACTAAATAAACTTCAGTTAGTGCTAAATACGGCTGCTAGAATCCTGACTAGAACCAACAAATTTGATCATATTACTCCAGTGCTAGCCTCCCTACACTGGCTTCCTGTTAAGGCAAGGGCTGATTTCAAGGTTTTACTGCTAACCTACAAAGCATTACATGGGCTTGCTCCTACCTATCTTTCCGATTTGGTCCTGCCGTACATACCTACACGTACGCTACGGTCACAAGACGCAGGCCTCCTAATTGTCCCTAGAATTTCTAAGCAAACGGCTGGAGGTAGGGCTTTCTCCTATAGAGCTCCATTTTTATGGAATGGTCTGCCTACCAATGTGAGAGACGCAGACTCAGTCTCAACCTTTAAGTCTTTACTGAAGACTTATTTCTTCAGTAGGTCCTATGATTAAGTATAGTCTGGCCTAGGAGTGTGAAGGTGAACGGAAAGGCTGGAGCAACGAACCGCCCTTGCTGTCTCTGCCTTGCCGGTTCCCCTCTTTCCACTGGGATTCTCTGCCTCTAACCCTTTTACAGGGGCTGAGTCACTGGCTTACTGGTGTTCTTCCATGCCGTCCATGGGAGGGGTGCGTCACTTGAGTGGTTTGAGTCACTGACGTGGTCTTCCCCTTGGGTTGTGCCATGGCGGAGATCGTTGTGGGCTATACTCGGCCTTGTCTTAGGACGGTAAGTTGGTGGTTGGAGACATCCCTCTAGTGGTGTGGGGGCTGTGCTTTGGCAAATTGGGTGGGGTTATATCCTGCCTGTTTGGCCCTGTCCGGGGGTATCATCGGATGGGGCCACAGTGTCTTCTGATCCCTCCTGTCTCAGCCTCCAGTATTTATGCTGCAGTAGTTTATGTGTCCGGGGGCTAGGGTCAGTCTGTTACATCTGGAGTATTTCTCTTGTCTTATCCGGTGTCCTGTGTGAATTTAAATATGCTCTCTCTAATTCTCTCTTCTCTCTTTCTGTCTTTCTCTCTGAGGACCTGAGCCCTAGGACCATGCCTCAGGACTACTTGGTATGATGACTCCTTGCTGTCCCCAGTCCACCTGGCCGTGCTGCTGCTCCAGTTTCAACTGTTCTGCCTGCGGCTATGGAACCCTGACCTGTTCACCGGACGTGCTTGTTGCACCCTCGACAACTACTATGATTATTATTATTTGACCATGCTGGTCATTTATGAACATTTTAACATTTTAACATCTTGACCATGTTCTGTTATAATATCCACCCTGCACAGCCAGAAGAGGACTGGCCACCCCTCATAGCCTGGTTCCTCTCTAGGTTTCTTCCTAGGTTTTTGGCCTTTCTAGGGAGTTTTTCCTAGGGAGTTTTTCCTAGCCACCGTGCTTCTTTTACATGCTTTGCTTGCTGTTTGGGGTTTAGGCTGGGTTTCTGTACAGCACTTTGAGATATCAGCTGATGTACGAAGGGCTATATAAAAATAAATTTGATTTGATTTGATTTGACTGCGTGGCCATGCACGCCTCCAACTCAATCATCAAGTTTGCAGACAACACAACAGTAGTAGGCTTGATTACCAACAACGACGAGACAGCCTATAGGGAGGAGGTGAGCGCACTTGGAGTGTGGTGTCAGGAAAATAACCTCTCACTCAACGTCAGCAAAACAAAGGAGATGATTGTGGACTTCAGGAAACAGCAGAAGGAGCACCCCCATCCACATCGATGGGACAACAGTGGAGAAGGTGGAAAGTTTTAAGTTCCTCGCCGTACACATCACGGACAAACTGAAATGGTCCACCCACAGGAGGCTGAAGAAATTAGGCTTGCCACTTAAAACCCTCACAAACATTTACAAATGCACAATTGAGAGCATCCTGTCAGGCTGCATCACCGCCTGGTATGGCAACTGCACCACCCACCTGGGGCGGCAGGTAGCCTAGTGGTTAGAGCGTTGGGCCTGTAACAGAAAGGTTGCTAGATCGAATGGCTGACAAGGTAAAAATCTGTTGTTCTGTCCCTGAAAAAGGCAGTTAACCCACTGTTCCTTCGGCCGTCATTGTAAATAAGAATGTGTTCTTAACTGACTTGCCTAGTTAAATAAAGGTTAAATAAAAAATCAAATAACCGCAGGGCTCTCCAAAGGGTGATGTGGTCTGCACAAAGCATCACCGGGGGCAACCTGCCTGCCCTCCAGGACACCTACAACACCCGATGTCACAGGAAGGCCAAAAAGATCATCAATGACAACAACCACCCGAGCCACTGCCTGTTCACCCCGTTATCATCCAGAAGGCGAGGTCAGTACAGGTGCATCAAAGCTGGGACCAAGAGACTGAAAAATAGCTTCTATCTCAAGGCCATCAGACTGCTTGCATATTTTTGCCTTTTCTACAATCCCATCCCCTTCCTTTCCTGCACACACATGATACACTGTTGAATTTCAAATAATGAATTTCCATTGCCTGCATTTCAGAACATACATCACGTCAGAGAATGTACAGTACCAGTCAAACATTTGGACACACCTACTCATTCAAGGGTTTTTCTTTCTTTTTTAGTATTTTCTGCATTGTAGAATAATAGTGAAGACATCAAAAATATGAAATAACACATATGGAATCATGTAGTAACCAAATAAAGTGTTAAACAAATCAAACTATATTTTAGATTTTTAGATTCTACAAAGTAGCCACCCTTTGCCTTGATGACAGCTTTGCATGCTCTTTGACTGGTACAGTATGTGCAAAATGTGTTTTTATTTAGAAAGGATACCTGTATCGAAACAGGGGTAGCGGGAAAAAATACATATCATCTATACACTTAACCCTCCTGCTGTGTTCCGGTAGAATTGGACCGATTTACAAGTTTTCTCTCTGAAAAATAGTTCATTTAATCTGATTGTTATAAGGTTCCATGACTTTGTCCACCAGTGGTGTTCCTGGTCAAAAATGACCAGACATTAGAAAGAATGGGTGAGATTATGGGTGAGATTAGTGTATAGAATTGAGTTCAGGCACATGCCCATTCATCAGACGGACACACTTCCTCTCCCAGACCTCCACATGCATGTGTGTTTGAGCGCGCACACACACACACACACACACACACACACACACACACACACACACACACACACACACACACACACACACACACACATACACACACACACACACACACACACACACACACACACACACACTTCTTGGCTTCCATGGCAACCCCCACGGGAACTTTTCCCCAATAGAATCTTTCTCCCATGGGAACCACACCTGTTGGCATTCTCACAAACAATCGTAACATTGTTTCAATAATATATAGAACTTTTCTCGCAGCTCTGCCATGTAAAGCTTTTTTGAGACCTTGCTCACAATTTAATTCTGTGGCAGCAGATTTACCAAACGATATGCTGTATGTGAGGCTCTTGATCATATCTTTGATCATGACACTGGTGAGGAGGAGAGAGTCCTTGTTATACTTTGACACAAAGGAGTCTGTGATAAATAGCACAATATGTTTAATCTGAGTATTTGTTATAGTCAAAATAATCCATACATTATGCTTTTTTTACTCAAAAATGAGTTGTATGAGCTCAGGTCAATGAGGCCTGATGGGCTCTCATGATGTGTTTGATTAGATTTTCGAACACATTTGCATTGATGTCAGAGTGATTAGAAGGACAATAGAGTGCTGAATACCAGGCAGTTAGTAAGTTTGGTAGGCTACTAATGACCATCAGCAGCATCAGAGCTTGGAGAAGCCTAATTACCGTGACTAAACAGTCACATGGAATTTGACTGCCTTCATGACTTGTGACTGTAACACGGTCACTGTAACAGCCCTAGCCAGAGCTAATCAATAGATATTCACAATCACTGACACACTTCGGCTATCTTAGGTGACAGCACACACACATACACACACACCATGCTGTTTTGCCATACAATAATGGTCTACATTCGGGGTGAGCTAAAACATTGTTACACAGAACAAGTGTAAAATATTACATTTGAAGGTCATTATACTAAGAACGTGAATTAATTACTCATTCCTTAATAACTGTATTTAATTGAAAATGTAACATTTGTATTTAAAATAATTGAATGAAAACGTACCAGAAAGCACTTCAGCAGATGAACTAATGGAAAACGAGCTCCAATGCCATTCCACTAATGACTGTAAACACCTGTGAGCAGTCCCCAAGAGCCAACACAAATGGTTAGGGTCTGGTCACCTCCGCCTGGTGCAGGTACTCAACCATGTTGGTCCCAACCTGTTAGAGAAATCATTAGATTTTTCAATATGAGGACTTGTGCAAAGCATGGCGGCACACTGACAATGCCATCGCTATCATTATTGTGTGTATTTTATATCCATTTACATCAATAAACACCCAATTCCGGTTTGATGCCTACATCTTCCCTTCATTTGGGGCTGGGGCTAATAGGTTCATTTACACAACAATAACCACGTTTCCATCTAACCATTTTATGCCGATGAATTACCAGACGCATGAAAAAAGTCAGAACCAGAAAAATGGAAACATGAAATGGCGCTACAATTTTATAAATGCCAGCAAGCAATTTGTTTGAATGACATGGTGGAATCTTTTTGTGTCATTAAAATGTATTATGCGAGAAATGGAGGTGGAAACGTCTATATGCGCAAATATTGGAGTCACTAAATGATATGTTGTGTGGTCCTCCCACCACAATTCGGGGAAGCATACAGTTTATTAGGCGACAGATTAAATAAATGATGATGAACTTCACAGGATGGGGGATGTGCAAGGTGATGAGCTTGATGCTCCTTTCCAATACATTTTGAGATTCTTATTCTGGTGACATGATTGATGCTTGGCTGCTGTTTGACAAATACAAATAATATCGCTCTTATCCATAACAATCTCATGCAAGCTGTTGGCTAGAGTGAATGTGACAAAACCAGAGGGGGCACATTTGCTAAATAACGCAACAGTTTGTGACAAAACCATCAATAGAGTTGAAAATACGATGGAACCCCATTTAACTTGTATTTAACTGTATTATCATGCATCAATATTGTTTTATGCAGATATTAGAATAGTTGCATGAAAAACTATCGCCTGTTGGATGGAAACCTACCTAATGTATTGGAGTGTGTAGTTATGCATAACATATTTTGGAATGCTGTTCATTTCATTCAAGGTTTACAAAATGCCATCATCTAATTTCCCCATCAATCTCCCTATGCCTACCCACTATTTAAGTCAATAAAGTGACGTCTTAAAGCAATGTCACCTTGTGTATCTGGAGAGAAGAATGTTTGGTGAATAAATTGATTGTTTCAGGCTAAAAATAAATGTGTGTCTGAGGCACCACCAGCAGGGTCATTTCAAACTATAACTGCACTTCGAAAAGAAGATATTGGGCCTGCTTCTCTCTGCACCGGCGAAGCAAAGTTTTTTTTCCCCAAGCCAGATATAAGTGAGTTTCCCCAAGCAGTCTGGGTTTAAAATGTAGAAGTCCTGAGCAATCTGTAATAAAGCAGACAATTACTTTTGTTGTAATATTTTTTTAATTTATTTTTTGATGAACAAAAACATATTGACAAAAAGCAACTTAACATTTACATATCCACAAAAATGTATGACATCACACTTGCTCAGTTCCCAATGCATTTTCTAATGCTTGTGAGACTGCTCCACATGACTTCAAATTGTGTTATGTTGTAGCCAGACAAACAATTACTTTTCCATTGCAGTTAATTACTAGTCTGGCTAACACCTAACTCTTGAAGTCCTCCTGACTACAGAGTCTGCAATGGCTCTTTGATGTTGTTGGAAAAATGCATTGATAATGAGGGGGCTGTGGTTTTACTGGTTGGCTCTCTGTGTCTTTCTCACTCAAACACCCACAGGCCCTGAGCACCACCAACTTCTATTTCAATGGTTGGATTTTCAAATCCAAACAATGAGAGGTCTCAACCCTGAGGAAAAAACTAACATTTGAGAGAACCCCGTTGCGCAATTTATTAGCACTAGTGCGTCAATATAACATGATAAAAAAATTCCCATCAAAATCTGTCAGCTTAAGCTAGAGATATGTTTTTGGAGTTGGATGTGTCTCAATCCACCACATCCGCTGATGTCGCACTTCTGCATTTGTTGTGAAAGGTGTCAAAGCTAGAGCGGTGTTTGTCAGTCAATCGTTCTTACAAAAACGTATGTAGCATCATGTTTGTTACAACTCTATGGAAAGGGAAAACTCTCACGAACACGATGGTAGTCTCCGTTTTGATCTACGACCCCCACAAGTGTGAGGGGACTTGTCTGAAGTAGGTACCGTTGATGTGGCAACTTCTGTTTGTAGCATCCGAACTGTTTGGGCTACAAGCCAATGTGACCATTAGTGGTCAAATTAGCGTGGACACATTTTTTTGGTCTTTTTTTGCCATGTATGAATGTGTTCTTCAATTCTTTTCTCTGGCCTATGGTACTAAAGGCCAAATTCAATATTTTATCATACATTTTTTTATTTTATTTTTGATACCTAAAGGGGTCCTAAACAGCTTAGACCTAGACTAACAAATGAGAGGGTAAAAGGGAAAGGGAGTACCTAATCACAAATCATTAAACCGAAATATTTCTTCAGCATTTAACCCAACCCCTTTGAATCAGAGAGGTGCGGGGGGCTGCTTTAACCTTTTTACATGTAAGTTCCAAATATCTCTAACGGTCACCCCAGTGTGAGTTGTTTTATGCACGTGATGTCAGAATGCACTCACTGTTCAAAAAGGGGATTATTACGCAACAGGACAGTTAACATGCGCTGCCTGCTAATTATTTACAGGCTATGCATCAACTTGTCAATTTCAAATTATTTTCTAACAAGTTGAATTTTCTAACAACAGTTTTAATTGAGGTGTATTCAGCCTCCTCATTAATTCACATTCAGCGTTGCAGACAATTTATGTTTGAGGCTTTACCGAGCCGGATAAACTTCTCTCTTGGAGGAGACCCCACTGCACTTCACTCATGTTTGAGCAGATCAAGTAAGCATATATTTGCGCAGTGTAGCAAGAATTGGAAAATGTTCTTGCTGGCGCCTACTTTGCTTCCTTGTTGTTTTCCTTACAAATAATAACTTTGGACATGTGTGCATTCCTATCAAAGTAAGTTACTTATTTTCTGTATATCGTGTTGTCGTTTCTACTGTAGTCGCATACTGTACAGTATGTATGTATGCATGTACATTAAGTCGGAAGTTTACATATACTTAGCTTGGAGTCATTAAAACTTGTTTTTCAACCACTCCACACATTTCTTGTTAACAAACTATAGTTTTGGCAAGTCGGTTAGGACATCTAGTTTGTGCATGACACAAGTCATTTTTCCAACAATTGTTTACAGACAGATTATTTCACTTAATCACAATTCCAGTGGGTCAGAAGTTTACATACAGTAAGTTGACTGTGCCTTTGAACAGCTTGGAAAATTCCAGAAAATGATGTCATGGCTTTAGAAGCTTCTGATAGGCTAATTGACATAATTTGAGTCAATTGGAGGTGTGGATGTATGTACATGTGGATGTATTTCAAGGCCTACCTTTAAACTCAGTGCCACTTTGCTTGACATCATGGGAAAATCGAAAGAAATTGTAGACCTCCACAAGTCTGGTTCATCCTTGGGAACAATTTCCAAATGCCTGAAGGTACCACGTTCATCTGTGCAAACAATAGCACGCAAGCATAAACACCATGGGACCACGCAGCTGTCATACCGCTCAGGAAGGAGACGCGTTCTGTCTCCTAGAGATGAACGTACTTTGGTGCAAAAAGTGCAAATCAATCCCAGAACAACAGCAAATGACCTTGTGAAGATGCTGGAGGAAACAGGTACAAAAGTATCTTTATCCACAGTAAAACGAGTCCTATATCGACATAACCTGAAAGGCCGCTCAGCAAGTAAGAAGCCACTGCTCCAAAACTGCCATAGAAAAGCCAGACTACGGTTTGCAACTGTACATGGGGACAAAGATTGTACTTTTTGGAGAAATGTCCTCTGGTCTGATGAAACAAAAATAGAACTGTTTAGCCATAATGAGCATCGTTATGTTTGGAGGAAAAAGGGGGAGGCTTGCAAGCCGAAGAACACAATCCCAACCATGAAGCATGGGGGTGTTAGCATCGTGTTGTGGGAGTGCTTTGCTGCAGGAGCGATTGGTAGACTTCACAACATAGATGGCATCATGAGGCAGCAAAATGATGTGGATATATTGACACAACATCTCAAGACATCAGTCAAGAAGTTAAAGCTTGGTCGCAAATGGGTCTTCCAAATTGACAATGACCCCAAGCATACTTCCAAAATTGTGACCAAATGGCTTAAGGACAACAAAGTCAAGGTATTGGAGTGTCTATCCCATAGAAAATTTGTGGGCAGAACTGAAAAAGCATGTACGAGCAAGGAGGCCTACAAACCTGACTCAGTCACACCAGCTCTGTCCAGAGGAATGGGCCACAATTCACCCAATTTATTGTGGGAAGCTTGAGGAAGGCTGCCCGAAACATTTGACCCAAGTTAAACAATTTAAAGGCAATGCTACCAAATACTAATTGAGTGTATGTAAACTTCTGACCCACTGGGAATGTGATGAAAGAAATACAATCTGAAATAAATCATTCTCTCTACTGTTATTCTGACATTTCACGTTCTTAAAATAAAGTGGTGATCCTAACTGACCTAAGACAAGGAATTTTTACTAGGATTAAATGTCGAATTGTGAAAAACTGAGTTGAAATGTATTTGGCTAGGGTGTATGTTAACTTCTGACATGAACTGTATGTATGTATGTATTCATGTATGTAGCGTTATGTATTTAAAGTTTTATTCACAAGTTCTGGTGACAAATAATGCATTCCAATTATTGCATATATTGTAATGGACACCTTTGATGTGTGTAAAATACTTTTTTGAAGGTTGAACCAATTTTTAACCTCTCTGGGCTAGGTGGGACGAAATCGTCCCACCTACGCAACAGCCAGTGTAATCCCGTGGCGCGATATTCAAATACCTTAGAAATGCTATTACTTCAATTTCTCAAACATATGACTATTTTACACCATTTTAAAGACAAGACTCTCGTTAATCTAACCACACTGTCCGATTTCAAAAAGGCTTTACAATGAAAGCAAAACATTAGATTATGTCAGCAGAGTACCCAGCCAGAAATAATCAGACACCCATTTTTCAAGCTAGCATATAATGTCACATAAACCCAAACCACAGCTAAATGCAGCACTAACCTTTGATGATCTTCATCAGATGACAATCCTAGGACATTATGTTATACAATACATGCATGTTTTGTTCAATCAAGTTCATATTTATATCAAAAACCAGCTTTTTACATTAGCATGTGACGTTCAGAACTAGCATACCCCCCGCAAACTTCCGGTGAATTTACTAAATTACTCACGATAAACGTTCACAAAAAACATAACAATTATTTTAAGAATTATAGATACAGAACTCTTTTATGCACTCCCTATGTCCGATTTTAAAATAGCTTTTCGGTGAAAGCACATTTTGCAATATTCTGAGTAGATAGCCCGGGATCACAGGGCAAGCTATTTAGACACCTACCAAGTTTGGCCCTCACCAAAGTCAGATTTACTATAAGAAAATTTGTATTACCTTTGCTGTTCTTCGTCAGAATGCACTCCCAGGACGTCTACTTCAATAACAAATGTTGGTTTGGTTCAAAATAATCCATAGTTATGTTCAAATATCCTCTGTTTTGTTCTTGCGTTCAAGACACTATCCGAAGGGTAAATAAGGGTGACGCGCCCGACGCGTTTCGTGACAAAACATTTCTAAATATTCCATTACCGTACTTCGAAGCATGTCAACCGCTGTTTAAAATCAATTTTTATGCAATTTTTCTCGTAAAAAAAGCGATAATATTCCGACCGTGAAACCGTGTTTTAGTTCAAAGACAGAGAAAATAAAAACATGGGGTCGCCTCGTGCATGCGCCTCAGTCTCATTGTCCTCTGATAGACCACTTACCAAAGGCGCAAATTTTTTTCAGCCAGGGGCTGCAAAGACATCATTCAGCTTTTTCCCGGGTTCTGAGAACCTATGGGAGCCGTAGGAAGTGTCACGTTACAGCAAAGATCCTAAGTTTTCAATAAAGAGAGTCAAGAAGCCCAAGGAATGGTCAGAGAGGGCATTTCCTGTACAGAATCTTCTCAGGTTTTTGCCTGCCATATGAGTTCTGTTATACTCACAGACACCATTCAAACAGTTTTAGAAACTTTAGGGTGTTTTCTATCCAAAGCCAATAATTATATGCATATTCTAGTTTCTGGGCAGTAGTAATAACCAGATTAAATCGGGTACGTTTTTTATCCGGCCGTGTAAATACTGCCCCCTAGCCCTAACAGGATAATAAGCTAAGCTATTTGCCAGCTATGTGTTGCGCTGTGTTTGTTGACATTATACAATGCATTCTGTGTGTCACATAATCTGTCAGACCAAAGATGTTATAAAGAGGTGAAGGAATGGTTCACTCATCTTTCGGGCAAACTTCCGGAAGTGAATGAAGGGAAGTGGATGATCGTAGACGACACACCCCCTTCAACATGCATACTATAAACAGACCAAACTCCTCTTGTCTCCTGTAATTATCTTTGGTTGTGGATTACTTTCGACTTCTAGAAAGTGTTTTACTCAATTATTTTGAGCAATGGTGAGCTCACCCGTGATGTGATTAATTATAAAAAGTTATTGCTATTAGCTAATTCATATTGTAGTTTCTGTCAGCCGAGAGTTAAAAACATATGACCGCTTGTGTTACTTCAATCTTTCCTCAGTTAGCCCTAGGATAAATGTAGCCTACATTTTCCGGTTTGGATGATTGTGTTATGCTGTAGCTACTTCGGTGAATGTCTGAACATTGCACCCTAAAATAAACTGGTCACATTCTAGACATAACTATGTAAAGATGCAAAAATGTTTGTGCAAAATGTTTCTGTGAAAAAAAGTGTTGCCAGCTCAAATGCTGATTGTTGCGTCATTCGAAAATGGATGTTCTAAATAAGTGTTCTAATCACACCGGTTTGATCGTATGCAACAGGTGACCACTATAGAATGATCACACCCGTTTGTTGGTACGTGTGAAAAGGTTAATCAACATCCATGTCTTGTTGTTGGGGTTGAACTGTCTTGATCATTGGGCAGAATGGCTCTGGAATTCGAACCAGTAACCTCACAGTTACTTGCCAAACGCTGTTAACCGGTAGGCTTAACCTCTAGGGAGAAGATTTTAAGGGATAGTTTCACCCACATTTCTAATTAAATAGTTTGAGGTAAGGGTTGATAAGCCAGGTCAAATGGTTGAAGAAAGGCAAGGGAGTGAGGAATGAGCTAAATTAATAGGGGCAAATTTAGAAAGGCAGGCCGATATTCGAACCCCCGAGCTGTCAGCCAGAGGGTTACCAGCAACAGTTCAATATCTCTGAATACTACCTATTGCTGTTGTGCCCTTGAGCAAGGCACTTTAACTCTAAGTGCCCATGAGCTGCCTGTGATGTGTGTGTTGTGTGTCAGGTTGGTCACGTGACAGAATATTTGTGGAAATGACCAATAAAGCAGGTATGGTAAAATGAAGGCCAAACTATCTTTGGTTACTGTGCATGTACTGTCTCTAGTCCCGAAGTGGCTGCATGGTTCTAAGAGGATTTGGTGAAGTTAAGACTTTCAAGTTTCCATTAAGGTTGTACTATCAGTTATCGATGACAATGTGGAAGACATAGATGCTGATCATTGAAAATATGTGTCCCCCCACCGAAAGCTCTGTCCCACTGTCAAAAAAACTATTCTCAGTTTTACTTACCCTCAAACTTTGGAATCAAAGAGGCCAGGTTCCACTCATTAAGTGTATCTTTACAAAGCTGACCATTCATTAACCTTGACCTCTGCATTCAAGTACAGAAATAAAGAAATGTTAGAAACATAGCTAGCTAGCTAAACTAACTTGGCTACATCAAATTTAAGGTAAATTCTAACGTTAGCTAGCTAACAGAATTTGCATCCATCCTCCTCAACTTCAGAAGTCCGACTAAAGCTGCCACTGTCAGAAACCATTGAAAGCCAGTACAGTAATGCTAGCTAGCTAACTCAATCGCCATGCAAGCATGAGATAAGCCTGCTAAATAGCTTGGTAAATTATTTATTATATAAAAAAATGTTAACAGCCACCGGCCTAAGCTCCCGGCCCAAGCTCCCAACCACCAGCCAGCCAGCCCTCCAAGATCCCCCCAGTTCCCAAAGAGCTGCCCCTCAACCATGCATGTGTACAAACACCTGCGCAGCATCAGCCTCAGTCAAACAGGCATTAGCTGTAACAACACTTCCCCTCAGTGTCATTCAAACTTACATTTTGTTATGTTTCATTTCACTTTTATTTTTGAATGTCATTCTATCCCCCACCCAGCAAATTCACTCGCACTTAACTCCAATTCCACATCCCAACCCTCAGCCAAACCCACCTATCTTTGCTGGCCACCCTCTTCGGATTTCTATGTTGTGATGTTTAACATACAATTTGAATCTAAATAATCGAATAGAATCCACAGAATGGGAGTTGAATGAATACTTTTACTAAGAGTATTAGTATATTAGTAATTGACTGACCCGGTCTCTCCAGATCTACCAACAACACTATTTCTAGAGTAAATTTTAGATCAATGTTATGCATTTTCAGCCATTCCTGAACCTGCGACCAAAAACAGGCTACCCGAGGGCAATACCAAAACGAATAGTCTGCTGATTCTGTATCTTCAAAACAAAATCTGCAGAGCTGCAATGACTGTATGCCCCAAATATTCAACATTTTGTTGGTGGCAAGAATTCTGTACAAGAATATTTGCTGAAAAGCACGAAGTCTTGAATCTTGCTTCGTTTTATTTATCAAGGTGTATACCTTGTACCTGTCACGCCCTGATCTGTTTCACCTGTCCTTGTGATTGTCTCTACCCCCTCCAGGTGTCGCTTATATTCCCCAATGTATTTATCCCTGTGTTTCCTGTCTCTCTGTGCCAGTTTGACTTGTCTGTTTCAAGTCAACCAGTGTGTTTTTTCCCGTGCTCCTGCTTTTGCTATTCTCTCTTTTGCTAGTCCTCCCGGTTTTGACCCTTGCCTGTTTTCTGGACTCTGTACCCGCCTGCCTGACCAGTCTGCCTGCACTGACCTCGAGCCTGCCTGCCACTCTGTACCTCCTGGACTCTGATCTGGTTTTGACCTTTTACCTGTCCATGACTATTCTTTTGACTACCCCTTTAGGAACTAATAAATATCAAACACTCAAACCATCTGCCTCCCTTGTCTAAATCTGGTCTGGCCCTGAGGCCTTATAGTACCATGGAATCGGTACATCAAAAATGTCTTCTTTAAAAAAATTATATTTAATAATCTCAACCCACCCAGTTCATATTCATTATATAGATACGAACACTTTATCTTGTCTGGTTTAGCATCCTTGATAAAGCAAAATATTAGGCAACGCCATAAGTAAGTGAGTAAACTGAGATGACTAAGGAGTTTTTCAGGGCAATATGTCCATAAATAGACAGGTATTTACCTATCCATTGTTGCAGGATCTTGTCTTTTTTTTACAAATGTTGTATTGAAATTCATTGTAGAGCTCATTTATGACTTTTGTGATCCTGATGTCTACTTCACTGTCAGCCCATTTTATAGGTAAACTGCAGGGTAATGTAAAATGTGTTTTTTTATAAAGATCCAATTCATGATCTTGTACACTTCATCATTATTAGGTTTTAGTCCACAAACGTTATCTAGATTTTCATTGAGACATTGCAGGGATCTAGCTTGTGGACTTAATTTAAAACTTGAATCATGGACAGCTTTGTAATCGTCTAATGTTGTTATTTGATCTGATTTTAATAGCTAGCATTTCGATTGCCATAACGAATAGATATGGTCACAGAGGACACCCTTTAACTCCTCTTGACAATTCAAAACTCTCTGAGAAGTAGCTGCTATTTACTATTTTACACCTTGGGTAACTATACTATACTAGTAGTCCCGTGTAGCTCAGTCGGTAGAGCATGGTGTTTGCAACGCCAGGGCTGTGTGTTTGATTCCCATGGGGGACCAGTAGAGCATGGTGTTTGCAACGCCAGGGTTGTGTGTTCGATTCCCACGGGGGGCCAGTACGGAGAAAAAAATGTATAAAATGTATGCATTCACTACTGTAAGTCGCTCTGGATAAGAGTGTCTACTAAAATGTAAATGTATACCTTTACCCATTTTATTACAGAATCACTGAAATTGAAAAAAATCCTGGTATTTAAAAATAAAATCCAGTCTTACTTTATCAAAGGCCTTTTCAAAATCTGCTATAAATACCAGGCCTGGTGTTCTATTATTTCTAATAGTTGTCATATATTCTAAAAATGTATGTAAAATTCCTGTCTGATCAGTATGAACAATACCTTGTAAAACCCTTTTAATTCTGAGTGCTATGCATTTTGCTAGTATTTTTGCATCATAACATTGAAGTGTAAGAGGCCTCCAGTTTTTGAAATACACTGGATCTTTAAATTTGCCATCTAGGTCTTGTTTAATAATAAAGAAATCAGACCTTCCAGCTGAGTACCTGACAGACTACCATTTCTATAGGAGTAGTTAAAACAAGCTAACAATGGAGCTTTGAGCATATAAAAAGGCTTGATATAGCTCTACCTGTATTGCATCAAGCCCTGAGGTTTTTCCAGACTGAAAGGATTTAATAGCCTCAAGTTATTCCTTTGTAATTTAGCCTTCGCACTGATTTTGTACATTTGTTAATTTTCAATTTTTTAAGAATTATTTGTAAAGAATTCCTTACAGTAATCGTCATTCAGAGGGTGAGGATGAGACGGAAAAGAGAACGTCTGCTTAAATGTAGCTTCCTCTTTTAAAATATAATTCGGAGAATCATAGATGTCTCCTTTAGTAACGGGTTTCTGCAAATTCTTTTTGCTAGCGTTCATGTGTTGGAGATTCAAGACGGATTTGGTCCATTTCACTCCATATTCAAACCAGTTATCTTTTTTTTGTAATATATCACATTAGATTGTTCTTGAATAAGCTCCTCCAGATCTTTTAGTTTTTCCACTAATTTATTTTGTATCTCTGTAGTATCGTTTTTATTGCTATCTACATGTATTATTAGTTCATGTATTTCCTTTGTTAGTCTTGTCTCTTTAGACAAACTGCTTTTTTATTATTGAATTGAATGACCTCTGAAGGTACATTTAAAGGTATTCCAAACAATAAGGGGATTTCCTGAACCTATATTGCACTGGAAAAATTCAGCTATAAATTATCTTAGTCTTAGTTAAAAATAAATTGTCCTCCAGTAAACTTTGATTAAATTTCCAATATCCCCATCCACGTGGAAATTCTGTAAGAGTTAAGTGAAGGCCAATTAAATGATGATCCGGTCGTATTCTGTCTCCTATTAATACCTTTTTAACCTTTAATGCAAGAGAGAAAGAGACAAGAAAGTATTCAAGATGACTAGCTTGATTAAGTCTCCTCCATGTATATCTCACTAGGTCAGGGTTTTTAGTCTCCAAATATCCACTATTTCTAATATGTCCATAATATTTGTGATTTCCTTAAGGGCACAATGATGATAGTTTGTAGAGTGATTTCCTTTACGGTCCATTGAGGTACTTAACACTTATAGTCTCCCACCATAATGATTTGATCATTTGTTGCCTGTAAGTTCAATAAATTGGTATAAATATTTTTCTAAGAAGTATGGACATTCCTGATTTGGACCATATAAATTAATGAGCCAAAACTGTTTTTCATCCACTTTCATATTCTAAAAGATCCACCTTCCTTGCGAATCATTCCTGACTATTTGCACATTCAGGTTGACATTTTTGTTAATTAATATCATCACTCTTTTTGAGTTCCTTTGTCCATGACAGAACATTATTTCACCACCCCATTCCTTTTTTCATGTAACTTAATCTAAAGATGTAGAGTGAGTTTCCTGTAAACAGTATATTGACTGATCTTCTTTATATGTTAGCTGCTAAGCTATTACAATTATAACTGGATATATTTTTTTACCTTTATTTAACTAGGCAAGTCAGTTAAGAACAAATTCTTTAACTATCACACTTGATTAAACGAATTGCATTCTACACTGAAGATTCTGATTAGTTGATTATTGGAGTCGTGTTAACTGGGGCTGAGGCAAAAGTGTGTCGCCAATCAAGCCCCAACAACTGGAGTTGACCATCCCTGACCTAGATCAGAGATAAAACGACATTGTTTTAGAATGTTGTGTTGTGCAACAGCTGACTAAAGATGGGGCATTCAGATCAAGAACATGAGATGCGCAGTTGACAATGTTTACATGGTTATTGTACCTCTTTACAATTCCATGATGAAACTTTGAAATAAAGTTGTCACCTGTAGCAAATGAGAAACAATGTACAGTTTTTTAATTGTCAGAAAAGTCAGCAAGCCAGGCTAGCTATGTACAGCAAAATAGATAGGTAGCTAGCTGCTTAGATGAACACAGAATGTCAGCTCTGTTCTTTGAATGGATAAATGGATCCGTCTCATCACTGTCACACCCTGATCTGTTTCACCTGTCTTTGTGCTTGTCTCCACCCCCCTCCAGGTGTCACCCATCTTCCCCATTATCCCCTGTGTATTTATACCCGTGTTCTCTGTTTGTTTGTGGCCAGTTCATTTTGTTTTGTGAAACCTAACAACATTTGTTCTCCTGCTTCTGTCTGTTCTTCCTCCTGTTTTCTAGTCCTTCCCGGTTTTGACCGTTCTGCCCGCCCTGATCCCGAACCTGCCTGCCATTCTATACCTTGCCTCACCTCACTGGATTATTGACCTCTGCCTGCACTGACCCTGAGACTGCCTGCCATTCTGGACCTTTGCACCCTCTCTGGATTACTGACCTCTGCCTGCCTTTGACCTGATGTTTGCCTACCCCTGTACCAGAAATACATTTTTGTTTCTTCGATACTGTATGCATCTGGGTCATACCTGAAGCCTGATAGTACGAACTGGCCTTGACTGACCCAGCAGACTTGGACCAGCTCCGCAACGCCCTCTCCTCCCAAGTAGCCACCAGCGGAAGGCACAAGGAGTTGCCTCGTAGTCTTATGGTAGTGTTCCAGACCTTGGCCAAACACCATGACCGAGCGTTTAACACATTGCTGGAGCAATTCCATGGGTTGTCTGTTAGGCAGCCTACCACAATGGCGATCTCCCAGCCTACCCCAGTGTCCCGAGAACCCCGCTTACCTCCTCCGGAGTGTTACGCTGGATAATCCAGAAACTGATGGGCTTTTCTCTCCCAGTGCTCCCTCATTTTTGAGCTGCAGCCTTATTTGTTCCCCTCGGACTGCTCGAGGATAGCGTACATCATAACCCTGATGTCCAGGAGGGCACTCGCCTGGTCCACGGCGGTGTGGGAGCAAAACCCGGAAGCACTGTTCGACATGTTCCTACATGGAGTATCGGAAGAAGTAAAGGACGAGCTTGCAGCCTGGGAACTAATGACGGATCTCGACTCGCTCATCGCCTTGACCATTTGGATTGATGGGTGACTACGGGAACAAAGAAAGGAGAGGAGATTCGATTTCACTCGCCGGTCCAAGGATTCCACGTTGCCTATAAGTGATCAAGGAAATCCGACGGCTCCATTGACGAGACAACCAGAGGCTAACCGAGTTCACCCAAGAGCCTCCGAATACTGCCGATTCATCTCTTCCCAAGTCCATGCAACTAGGCAGAGCTAGGCTGTCTCAAGCTGAATGGCTATACAGGCTTCACACTAAGAGCTGCCTGTATTGCGGGACTACTGGTCATTCCATCTCTTACCTGTCCATTAATAGACCAGACTCACTGGTAGGAGCGAGTACTCTGGTGGGGCCGATGAGAGCATTATGGATGCTACGCCGGCTTCCGAGCTGGATATCCCCACTTTGACTCTCTCCATTCCCATGGACGTTAGAGCACTGGACGGGCACTCTATAGGCCGGGTCACCCACAATACCACCCCCATCTACTTGTGTCAGGGAATCACAGCGAGATGATCCAGTTCCTGCTCATTAAGTCTCCTCAGGTTCCCGTGGTATTGGGATTCTCCTGGTTCCAGTAACACAATCCCCTCATTGACTGGTCTGCCTGTGCCATCATGGGCTGGAGCCCGTTCTGCCACGCCCAATGCCTAAAGTGAACGCAGCCTGCCCCAGGACATCATCCCGGTGGCTCGGAAGTTGCCTCAGACCTCTCCACCATTCCCGCAGAGTACCAAGACATCCTGGATGTGTTCCGTAAGGCGCGGGCCACTTCCGCCGCACTGATCATATGACTGCGGGATTGACCTTTCACCCAGCCACCACTCTGCCCGGGGACGACTGTACTCTCTGTCGGGTCTCAAGACCAAGGCTATGGAGACCTACTTTGAGGACTCCCTAGGTGCAGTGTTCATCCGTCCTTCCGCCTCCCCCGCAGGGTTCTTCTTTGTGGAGAAGGACAAAACCCTGCACACGTGCATCGGCTACAGGGGTCATTTATCAGACGCTCTTATCCAGAGCAACTTACAGTAGTGAATGCATACATTTCATAAATGTTTTCTCCGTACTGGCCCCCCGTGGGAATCGAACCCACAGCAAACACCATGCTCTACCAACTGAGCCACACGGGACATCACGGTGAAGAACCGCTACCCACTACCTATCATCTCCTCTGCCTTCGAGCAGCTCCAGGTTGGACCTACAGACTGGACCTACAGAACACCTACCACCTGGTGCGGGAAGGGGATAAGTGGAAGACAGACTTCAACATGGCCAGCAGTCACTACAAGTATCTGGTCATGCCATTTGGCCTTACCAATGCCCCTGCTGTGTTCCAGGCTCTGGTTAACCTGTTTAGGATAGGGGGCAGTATTTTCACGGCCGGATAAAAAAATGTACCCGATTTAATCTGGTTATTACTACTGCCCAGAAACTAGAATATGCATATAATTGTTTGATTTGGATAGAAAACACCCTAAAGTTTCTAAAACTGTTTGAATGGTGTCTGTGAGTATAACAGAACTCATATGGCAGGCCAAAACCTGAGAAGATTCTATACAGGAAGTGCCCTCTCTGACCATTTATTGGCCTTCTATAGCCTCTTTATCGAAAACAGAGGATCTCTGCTGTAACGTGACATTTTCTAAGGCTCTCAGAAGGCGCCAGAACGGGGAATGATGACTGCAGTCCCTGGCTGAAAAACAGTAGCGCATTTGGAAAGTGGTCGATCTGAGAACAATGACACAGGAGCGCGCGTGCACGTGAAGACACCATTTTCTATTTTCAGTCTTTGAACGAAAACAACGTCTCCCGGTCTGAATATTTGTCACGCCCTGACCAGGTGAACTCTTCTATTTTGGTCAGGGTGTGGCATTTCTATAGTTTATTTTCTATGTTTTTGGTATAGCCTTGCTTTGGGGCATATTTCTATGTTGGGTTCTGTCGATTCCCAATCAGAGACAGCTGTCACTAGTTGCCTCTGATTGGGGAATCATATTTAAGTTCCTTTTCCCCCCACGATGTTTGTGGGTTGTTGTCTCTTTGTTTGAGCACGTAACGTATCTGCATTCTTCTTGATTTTTGTGTACATGTTTAATTCCAGTGTGTTGAATAAACATGTGTTCGCTCCCAGCTGCGTTTTGGTCCGCTCCCTCGTCACCAGGCGACGAACGTTACAATATTATCGCTATTTTACGAGAAAAATCACATAAAAATTGATGCATTTGCGTTTGACATGCTTCGAAGTACGGTAATGGAATATTTAGAATTTTTTTGTCACAATATGCGCCGGCGCGTCACCCTTCAGATAGTGTCTTGAACGCAAGAACAAAACGCCGCTATTTGGATATAACTATGGATTATTTGTAACCAAAACAACATTGGGTGTAAAGTAGAAGTCCTGGGAGTGCATTCTGACGAAGACCAGCAAAGGTAATCCAATTTTTCTTATAGTAAATCTGAGTTTGGTGAGTGCCAAACTTGGTGGGTGTCAAAATAGCTAGCCTGTGATGGCCGGGCTATCTACTCAAAATATTGCAAAATGTGCTTTCACCGAAAAGCTATTTTAAAATCTGACACCGCGATTGCATAAATGAGTTCTGTATCTATAATTCTTACAATAATTGTTATGTTTTTCGTGAACATTTATCGTGAGTAATTTAGTAAATTGACCGGAAGTTTTCGGTGGGTATGCTAGTTCTGAACGTCACATGCTAATGTAAAAAGCTGGTTTTTGATATAAATATGAACTTGATTGAACAAAACATGCATGGTCATTAGCTCCTCCGCTGTTCGTCTTCTGTTGCCCCGTACCCTACATATACATCCCACCTTTCATGTGTCCAGAGTTAAGCTCATCTCTCACAGCCCTTTGTCTTCCAGTTTTGACCGTTTTGCTTGCCCTGACCTTGAGCCTGCCTATCTTGCCCCACCTCACTGGATTATTGACCTCTGTCTGCCTTTGACCTGTCATTTGCCTGCCCCTATACTAGAAATAAACTTTTGTTTCTTCGACACTGTCTGCATCTGGGTCATACCTGAAACCTGATAATCACAAGACTTTGGCTAAAGTTCACATTGTCAATATTGAATACTCCAGCCAATGACATGAGATGTTCTAAAACTAAATTTCAGATAAAAAAAAACGTCGCTTTGTGTCTCATGTCTACTAATGCTCTCAGCTGTAAGGACATTTCATTTGATGATTTTGGGTCTTTTGGGCATCATGCCACACAGTTTAAATGTCAGCCACCAGTGCTGGCCATTACCCTGTATAGGCCACCAAAGCCTGTGATCAAGTTAGAAAGATCTGCCCCACCTTCTTAACTGATTTATCTGAATTAGTATCTATTTGTCCTTCAGAACTATAAAATAAAATCATTGTGTTGGCTTATTTTAATATTCATGTTGACAAAGAACATGACTCCAAGGCCATTGAGTTTGATGAACCTTTTGAGCTCTATGGACTTTATCCAACATGTTACTGAGCCCACCCATAACCATGGCCTTACGCTGGATCAAGGTGCTATCTTTTGAGATATCCTCTATTGTTAATGATACTTTAACTGATCACCACTGTATATGTATTACTACCTTATTGCCCATAGCACAGGGTAATACTGAACGCTTTATTAAGAAACGCTATCTTACCTCTGAAGTTGCTACGGATTTTATTGAATATATGACAATACTCCACCAGCTATTCTGCCTTCCTCTTGTGATGATTTAGTTGATAACTTCAATAGCAAATTAATGGCAACCATAGTTCCAGTAAAGGTGAAAAAGCCCACATCCAAATGGAGAGCCCCTTGAATGAGTGAGGAAACTAATCAATTAAAGAGAAATGGCAGAAAAGCAGAGCGGAAGTGGAGAAAGTAAAAGTGGAAGGTCCATTATCATTCTGAGAGAGCAACTTGGCATATATAACAAGGCAATTAGATATGCCAGAGAGGCTCATTTTTCTAACTTGATCATTAATATTCAGAATAATTTAATGGCCTGATAAGTCGTACCCCCGCAAACTTGTGAACTTTCCTCCACATCTAAATGTGATGAGTTTGCGGCATATTTCAGAGATAAGATAATCAACATTAGGCTGGTTATCAGTCAAGCAAGACCTGATAAGTTTGATATGTGCCCTAGCCTGTCATGCAAAGCCACTGGGGATTTATTTTCCCTGGTTGACACAGACATACTCAGGAAAGTGATATCACAACTTAAGTCTTCTACCTGTCTTCTTGATCTTATCCCCACCACCTTCTTCAAAATAGTTTTTAATTGCACTTCTGAAGAAGTGCAAGCTATTGTTAATCACTCCCTTGATAATCAAATCACTTTCCCCACTGCACTAAAAACTACTATGGTGAAACCCCTCCTGAAGACAAGTAATCTAGATTTTTCCGTTTTTAGCTATTTTTGGGCCAATCTCCAACCTTCCTTAAGCAAAAATTGGGAGAAATTGGTGTGCAAACAGCTGAATGTGCCAACTTTTTGAAAAATTCTAATCTGGTTTTCGTTCCCACCACAGCACAGACACAGCCTTAGTTAAAGTATTACATTGTTTTAGAGCCACATAGATACCAAACAGCTCTCTGTCCTTTTGTTAGATATAAGTGCTGCATTCAACACTGCTGACCATGATGGCCTTTTGGTCAGACCGGAGAGGTGGGTTGGCCTCTGATGTCCAGTTCTAAATTTGTTTAGGACCTATTTAACCTGTGAAGTTTTTTTGTCACCCTTGTCAGGTGGCTTCCACAAGGTTCGATTTTGGGTCTGGTACTGTTTTGGGTCAATTTTACATTTCTTTGTCACGAGGGGATTTTAGCTCCACTAATCAATTATTAGACTGTATTAGTGATTTAATAAATACTTGGATGGCTCACAACTTCCTCCAGCTAAATCAAGACAAGACTGAGGTACTTATTAATGGAGCCAAAGCACAGAAAGAGAATCTAGCCGCACATTTTAATTCACGGGCAATAAAAATTAAACACAAGATAAAAAAACGAGGTGTTATTTTTGATTCTAAACAAAATTTCTAATCACAGATTAGGAATGTGATAAAAATGTGGTTTTTACCACCTGATGTACATTGCCAAGGTGTGGCCATTTCTCTTTCAGGATGATACAGAGAGACTCATCCATGATTTGATTACAAGCAGGCTTGACTACTGTAATGCTCCCCTGTCTGGTCTACCCAAGAAAGCCATTGGTCGACTGCAAAACACACAGAATGCTGCAGCACGGGGTACTGACAAAGACCAGACAGAGAGCACGATGTCCTTTTGGTCAGACTGGAGATGCAGCATGTGAGTTACACCGGTTTTAAGGTCTCTGCACTGGCTGCCTGTGAGTTTTAGAATTCATTTTAAGATTATTCTAATGGTTTTTACATCAATCCATGATTGTGCACCCCAATATATGTCAGACATGCTTTTAAGTGATATACCCAGTAGGATCCTCAGGTCCTCTGGCACTGGCCTTTTAACTATCCCATAGACTAGGACCAAGAGGCATGGAGAGGCAGCCTTTAGTTATTATGCCCCCAGCCTCTGGAATAGCCTGCCAGAGAACCTGAGAGGGCTGAAACTGTGGACATATTTAAAAGAGATCTTCAAACACATCTTTTCAGCTTTGCTTTTCCTAGTGAAGTGACATTTTATATTAAAATTAAACAAACCAATGTCGCAGTCTGCTAACAAGCTACTAGCTAATGTTAGCTAGCTAGCTAATACAAAGTATTGGACGCGTGGCTTGAAAACAACTAATACAACATATTATTATCACTTTATATGTAGTGAGATATAATCTCTAGCTAGCTATGTCTTACCTTTTCAGCACAAAAAAAACATTACCTCCAATATGTGAACACAAATCTGAGGTTTTCTCTCGTTTTGGTCCGGGCTAGAGGCACAGTATTGTTACTTTTGCATCACATTGGATGACCACTAGCGACTTTTTGCAAAGCCCTGGGACAATGTCAACATGTTTTCCAACTCTGTCAATAATAATACGAAATCATCAAAACTTATGAAACATTTTGATAAATGTTATTTAACTATTTCCTTTAAAACAGGACAAATTAAGAGACTTCCTGCTGACCTCTCACTTTTACAAAATTTAAAGAAATGTTGACGGACATTGAACATTTGTACATTCAAAGCAAGAAAAATAAGAAGACAGAAGAACGCTGTGCTGTCAACAGGAATTGACCTTACACTGACCTCTCCTCACCTCTCACACTCTACTCTGCTGCCAAAATGAAAGCAACATGCTGAGCTATTACCCTTTTACCATTAGCAATTAATATGTAACTACTATGTTGTTACTATAGTTTTTACTCTGTGGATGTACAGTGTTACTTAATTTTTTATGGTCACTTTTTGGTTAACGTAAGCACCTTAGTAAAAACCCACACTTTGCGTCCCAATAATCTGTCCTTTCGTTCACTTCTTTTCATTGATTTGAAAGGAAATTACTGGTTTAACAAACATGGTGGAAACGTTGTGGGGAGTAGTGTACGAGTGCACCTGTAGTGGCTTTACTACAAGTCAATATTACCATTGTCGTGGTGATAGGTATGAAGGAGCCTATTTCATAGCTATGTTATCCACGGAGGAGCTAAACTCACGGAAGTAATCTATAATCTCAGTTGACTGAGAACATATTCTCATTTACAGCAAGAACCTGGGGAATAGTTACAGGGGGCATGTGTGTTAACCATCAGAAGAGTGTTTTGGAGATTCCCTGCCACGTCACAATCTGAGTGACTCTGCCACTGTTACCTGGCCTGGTGACTCCTTGCTGTCCCCAGTCCACCTGGCCATGCTGCTGCTCCAGTTTCAACTGTTCTGCCTGCGGCTATGGAACCCTGACCTGTTCACCGGACGTGCTACCTGTCCCAGACCTGCTGTTTTCAACTCTCTAGAGACAGCAGGAGCGGTAGAGATATTCTGAATGATCGGCTATGAAAAGCCAACTGACATTTACTCCTGAGGTGCTGACCTGTTGCACCCTCGACAAGCACTGTGATTATTATTATTTGACCCTGCTGGGCATCTATGAACATTTGAACATCTTGGCCATGTTCTGTTATAATCTCCACCCGGCACATCAAGAAGAGGACTGTCTACCCCTCATAGCCTGGTTCCACTCTAGGTTTCTTCCTAGGTTCTGGCCTTTCTAGGGAGTTTTTCCTAGCCACCGTGCTTCTACACCTGCATTGCTTGCTGTTTGGGGTTTTAGTCTGGGTTTCTGTACAGCACTTTGTGACATCAGCTGATGTAAGAAGGGCTTTATAAATAAATGGGGGATACAAACTTCCCAGCTCTGCAGATTTCGCTGCGAAGAGGCAGAATCATTAGATCACTTGTTTTGGTACTGTCCATATGTATCTTGTTTTTGGTCACAGATCCAGGAATGGCTAAAGAATTGCAATATTTACCTGGAGCTAACCCTGAAGATAGCACTACTGGGCGATCTGAAAAGTCATAGTCAATCGATCAATAGTATAATAATACTTTTAGCAAAAAATACTTTTACAATCTGTAGAAACAATGAGAATAGAAAGGTTCAGAACTTTTGTGAAACATCACAGCACAGTTGAAAAATATATGGCAAATAGAAATCCAATATGGATGGTGTTAAGAGATAGCTGGGATGGATGGAATGCAGCTGAAGGTTGGGACTAATAACAACAAGAGAACTAATGTAAAACATATATGGGTTAAGAACGTTTTTGAAAGAGCACAGTTTGAAAGATATGGCAAATAGAAATAAAACCGGACAGACATCACAAATATATGGGAGAGCTGGAATGGAGCTGAAGGTTAGGACTAATAACAACAAGTTAACTCATGTAAAATGATATGGCAAATAGAAAAAAAAACGGATGGACATCATATATATACGGGAGAGGTTGAGGGTAGAGGAAGGATAAGAGTGTCACACCCTGATCTCTTTCACCTGTCTTTGTGCTTGTCTCCACCACCCTCCAGGTGTCGCCCATCTTCCCCATTATCCCCTGTGTATTTATACCTGTGTTCTCTGTTTGTCTGTTACCAGTTAGTTTTGTTTGTGAAACCTACCAGCGTTTGTTCCCCTGCTCCTGTCTGTTTCTTGCTCCTGTTTTCTAGTCCTTCCCAGTTTTGATCATTCTGCCTGCCTTGACCCTGAGCCTGCCTGCATCTCTGTACCTTACCACACCTTACTGGATTATTGACCTCTGCCTGCCCTGACCCTGAGCCTGCCTGCCATTCTAGACCCTTTGCACCCTCTCTGGATTATTGACCCCTGCCTGCCTTTGACCTGTCGTTTGCCTGCCCCTGTTGTAGAAATAAACTTTTGTTTCTTCGACACTGTCTGCATTCGGGTCATACCTAAAACATGATAATATTACTGACCCAGCAGACTTGGACCAGCTCTGCAACGCCCTCTCCTCCCAAGGAGCCACCATTGGAAGGCATGAGGAGTTGCTTCGTAGTCTTATGGAAGTGTTCCAGACCTTAGCCAAATGTCACGACCAAGCATTGAACACATTGCTGGAGCAAATCCGTGGGTTGTCTACTATGCAGCCTACCACGACGGTAACCTCCCAGACCCTCAGTAACTGTTGCTGTTAGCAGCGCGGTCACCCTGCTTTCCCGGGAACCCCGCTTATCTCCCCCGGAGCACTTTGATGGAGAGTTGGGCACCTGTCGGGCGTTTCTCGCTCAGTGTTCACTCATCATCGAGCTGCAGCTCTCCTCCTTCCCCTCGAACCGGTCTAAGATAGTGTACCTCATCATGCTGATGTCAGGGAGGGCTCTCGCCTGGGCTACGGCAGTATGGGAACAACAGTCAGCCGTATGCTCCAGTCTGGAGGAGTTTTTTGGCAGAGGTAAAGAAGGTTTTGGATGCTCCATTGTCCTGGAGAGAGGCTGCCCAGAAGTTACTCCAGCTTCGGCAAGGCTCCCGCAGTAGATTTCCGCATGTTGACAGCTGAGAGTGCCTGGAACCAGGAAACACTGTTCGAGATGTTCCTGCACAGAGTTTTGGAGGAAGTAAAGGACGAGCTTGCTGCCTGGGAACTACCGACAGATCTCGACTCGCTCATCGCCTTGACCATTTGGACCGATGGGCGACTATGGGGATGAAGGAAGGAGAGGAGATTCGATTTCACTCGCTCCTCCAAGGATCCCACCTTGCCTCCGAGGTATCCCGGAAGTTCCCGACGGCTCCATTGCTGAGAGAACCCGAGGCTACCCGAGTTCCCCCGAGAGTCTCCGAAGGCTGCCGATTCACCTCTTCCCGAGCCCATGCAACCAGGCAGAGCTAGGCTGTCTCCAGCTAAATGGCTATACAGGCTTCACACTAAGAGCTGCCTGTATTGCAGGACTACTGGTCATTTCATCTCCACCTGTCCACTAAAAGACCAGCCTCACCAGTAGGAGCAGTACTCTGCTGGGCCATATGGAGAACTTTTCCTCTCCCTTTACTCACATCCCTTTTCATGCCATGTTGCTGTGGGGGAACCAGCCAAAGTCTCTCCGGGTCCTCATCGACTCTGGGGCTGATGAGAGCTTTATGGACGCTACCCTGGCTTCTGAGCTAGATATCCCCACTCAGCCCCTCTCTATTCTCATGGATGTTAGAACACTGGACGGGCGCTCTATAGGCTGGGTCACCCACAATACCACCCCCATCAACCTACGTGGGTCAGGGATCCACAGCGAGACAATCCAGTTCCTGCTCATTAAGTCTCCTCAGGTTCCTGTGGTATTGGGATTCTCCTGGCTCCAGCGACACAACCCCCTCATTGACTGGTATGCCAGTGCCATCATGGGCTGGAGCCCGTTCTGCCACGCCCATTGCCTGAAGTCAGTGCAGCCTGTCCTGGGACGTCTTCCTGGGGCCTCGGAAGTTGCCCCGGACCTCTCCGCCATTCCCGTGGAGTACCAAGACATCCTGGAGGTGTTCTGTAAGGCCCGGGCCACTTTGCTTCCGCTGCACCAACATTATGACTGCAGGATTGATCTTCTCCTAGGCACCACTCCACTCCGGGATGACTGTACTCTGTGTCGGGTCCGGAGACCAAGGCTATGGAGCCATACATTGAGGACTCCTTAGATGCTGGGTTCATTCATCCTTCTGCCTCCCCCGCCGGCACAGGGTTCTTCCTTGTGGAGAAGATGGACAAAATCCTACGCCCGTGCATCGACTTGGAGGTCTCAACGATATCACCTTGAAGAACCGCTATCCACTACCTATCATCTCCTCGGCCTTCGAGCAGCTCCAGGGGGCCACCATGTTCTCCGAGCTGGACCTACGGAATGCCTACCACCTGGTGCGGATATGGGAAGGCGACGAGTGGAAGACTGCCTTCAACACAGCCAGCAGCCACTACGAGTACCTGGTCATGCCATTTGGCCTTACTAACGCCCCTGCTGTGTTCCAGGCTCTCTTTAATGATGTTCTCTGTGACATGTTGAACTGGTTTGTCTTTGTCTACCTCGTTGACTTCCTCATCTTCTCCCGCTCCACCCAAGAACACATGCTCCACATCCGACAGGTTCTCCAACGACTCCTGGAGAACCAGCTTTTTGTAAAAGCAGAGAAGTGCGAGTTCCATCACTCCACCATTCCCTTCTGGGTTACGTCCTCGCTGCCGGGAGCGTACAGATGGATCCCAGGAAGGTAAGAGCGGTGGTGGATTGGTCCCAGCCTACGTCCAGAGTACAGCTGCAGCGGTTCCTGGGTTTTGCCAACTTTTATTGCTGCTTTATCTGGGGCTACAGCACCCTGGCTTCCCCCCTGTCTGCACTCACCTCTCCCAAGGTTCCGTTCACGTGGTCCCCAGCTGCTGATTGGGCGTTCCTGGGATCTCAAACATCGCTTCACCACAGCTCCCATACTTGATCGGATTTATGGTGTTTTCAAGACAACTGGGAACTCTGAAAAAAACAAGGTAGAATAATGACGTCCATGATCTTCAGGTCGGAGCTCTAGAAAGAGGCCCGAGTTCCTGAATTGGAATTCCGACATGGATGACCGTTCATATTTTCTCAGTCAGAACTATTTTCTTTCCGAGTTTCCAGTAGTCTTGAACCCGGCAGAAGTCATGCTGGATTGACAGCATGGCCAATGTATTCAACCTTTTCTGGCCCATGGTGTTAAATGTTTATCCTTTAAACCTTGGAAAAGAGACCTTTAAACCAAGACTTAGACCACACACCCACTCTACTGAATAGCAGGCTAGTGATTGCTTTGCAATGCTTGCAATTAGCCACTGATTCCATCCAAACCACTCATTGTTGAATTTGCGATTTCCAACATCTTGTGTAATGTTTATGTCCAATGGCCGATGAGCACCGATATGTTGTACCTATAATTTCTCTTCATATGATTCAAATGAAGGATTGAAAAGGATTTAAGTAGATTGTCAACGTGATTAATAATGATGACTACTTGTCTAGCTTGCTAGCTAATATTTTGAAGGTATGCTGTTGACATGATCAAAGCTACGGTAGATATAACATGATTTGATGTCAATATATCTGTGGCCAATGACCTTGAGCCTTCTTGGATTGGCACTTCTAATGTAATTCTATGACAGCACCCAAGGGATTTGAATTTTTGAGCTCTCCCCGTAGATTCTGCGGTGATGTATTGTCCCCATGAGTGACAGAACACTGAGCCAATCACAGCACAACTAGAGAACATTACCAACCCCTATGCTCTGTTTTTTCATTGGCTGCCCCACCACCACAGAAAGCAATGAGCTAGAATGAAATAACTGCATTTGGGAGCTGCCTGCTTTTTTTTTTAGCTAAACAGGTGGGTCGCCACTGTTTTGACTACATTAATACACTATAAGTGAATTTGTCCAAATACTTATGACACCTTCAAATGGGGTGATTAGATATATAAAGTGTTTTCATTTCTAAATGTTATAACAGATCTTTGAAAATACCTTCAAATTAAAGGTGATATTCTATACTGCCTCATACAAAACATTATATCTCAAATCCGAAATGCTGGAGAATAGAGCCAAATTAAAAGATTTAGCGTAACTGTCCAAAATAAATACAGAGCTGCCAAATTTTGTGTTTTTATCACAAAGTGCACTATTGAGTCAACATTTTCAGCTCAATATACAAAAGAGAGATTATTTTGTAATCCTAAATATTAACACTATGAGCACAGGTAAGATCAGGGATAATGCCTCTGCGTCTTGAAACAGGTCAGATCAGGGAAATTGCCTCTGCGTCTTGAAACAGATAAGATCAGGGATATTGTCTTTGTGTATTGAAACAGGTAATATCAGGGATATTGTCTTTGCATATTGAAACAGGTAAGATCAGGGATATTGTCTCTGCGTATTGAAACAGGTAAGATCAGGGATATTGCCTCTGCGTATTGAAACAGGTCAGATCAGGGATATTTCCTCTGCGTATTGAAACAGGTCAGATCAGGGATATTGTCTTTGCGTATTGAAACAGGTGAGATCAGGGATATTGCCTCTGTGTATTGAAACAGGTCAGATCATGGATATTGTCTTTGTGTATTGAAACAGGTGAGATCAGGGATATTGTCTTTGCGTATTGAAACAGGTAAGATCAGGGATATTGCCTCTGTGTATTGAAACAGGTTAGATCAGGGATATTTCCTCTGTGTATTGAAACAGGTAAGATCAGGGATATTGCCTCTGCGTATTGAAACAGGTCAGATCAGGGATATTTCCTCTGTGTATTGAAACCGGTCAGATCAGGGATATTGCCTCTGCGTATTGAAACAGGTCAGATCAGGGGTATTTCCTCTGCGTATTGAAACAGGTCAGATCAGGGATATTGCCTCTGTGTATTGAAACAGGTCAGATCAGGGATATTGTCTTTGTGTATTGAAACAGGTGAGATCAGGGATATTGTCTTTGCGTATTGAAACAGGTAAGATCAGGGATATTGCCTCTGTGTATTGAAACAGGTCAGATCAGGGATATTGCCTCTGTGTATTGAAACAGGTCAGATCAGGGATATTGCCTCTGCGTATTGAAACAGGTCAGATCAGGGATATTTCCTCTGCGTATTGAAACCGGTCAGATCAGGGATATTGCCTCTGCGTATTGAAACAGGTCAGATCAGGGGTATTTCCTCTGCATATTGAAACAGGTCAGCTCAGGGATATTGCCTCTGTGTATTGAAACAGGTCAGATCAGGGAATTTTCCTCTGCGTATTGAAACAGGTAAGATCAGGGATATTGCATCTGTGTCTTGAAACAGGTCGGTATTGTGGTGAAATGGAAGAGGAAAGTCTATGTAAATATTGTGACCTCAAAGAAATAGAGAATTCAACTAATTGTATCCTCTATTTGCCCTTTCTACCACGATATACGCTTGCTCTTTTTCCAGAAAGCACACCAGATATACCCTGGCATTATGTGGCTGAGTGATGAGGAGAAACTGAAAAGTTTTCTGTCCATTGTGTATTTCCGTTTGCGGAATATTTAAGTAAAACCTGGAATAAAAGAAAAAGGGTTACCTATAATTAAATTGTATGGCATATATAATTCCAAATGGCATATGAATCTCCCATATGAATCTTCACTTTGTGCCAGACTGGGTTCAAATGCCTTCTGTTTCTTTTTGAATAAGAAAAGAAACAGAAGGATTTTTATTTTATTTTATAGTGAAGATATCAAAACTATGATATAACACATATGGAATCATGTGGTAACCAAGAAGGAGAGTGATGGAGTGGTGCATCAGATGACCTGGCCTCCACAATCCCTCAACCAATTTGAGATGATTTGGAATGAGTTGGCCCGCAGACTGAAGGAAAATCAGCCAACAAGTTCTCAGCATATGTGGAACTTCTTTAAGACTGTTGGAAAGGCATTCCAGGTGAAGCTGATTGAGGGAATGACAAGAATGTGCAAAACTGTCATCAAGGCAAAGGGTGGCTACTTTGAAGAATCTCAAATATATTTTGATTTGTTTAACACTTTTTCAAATCAAATCAAAGTTTGTCACGTGCGCCAAATACAACAGGTATAGACCTCACAGTGAAATGCTTACTTACAGGCTCTAACCAATAGTGCAAAAAAGGTGTTAGGTGAATAATAGGTAAGTAAAGAAATAAAACAACAGTAAAAAGACAGGCTATATACAGTAGCGAGGCTACATACAGACACCGGTTAGTCATGCTGATTGAGGTAGTATGTACATGTAGATATGGTTAAAGTGACTATGCATATATGATGAACAGAGAGTAGCAGTAATGTAAAAGAGGGGTTGGTGGGTGGTGGGTGGCGGGACACAATGTAAATAGCCCGGTTAGCCAATGTGCGGGAGCACTGGTTGGTCGGCCCAATTGAGGTAGTATGCACATGAATGTATAGTTAAAGTGACTATTCATATATGATAAAACAGAGAGTAGCAGCAGCGTAAAAAGAGGGGTTGGGGGGGCACACAATGCAAATGGTCCGGGTAGCCATTTAATTACCTGTTCAGGAGTCTTATGGCTTGGGGGTAAAACCTCTTGAGAAGCCTTTTTGTCCTAGACAGTCTATGACTGGGGTGGCTGGGTCTTTGACAATTTTTAGGGCCTTCCTCTGACACCGCCTGGTGTAGAGGTCCTGGATGGCAGGCAGCTTAGCGTGATGTACTGGGCCGTACGCACTACCCTCTGTAGTGCCTTGCGGTCAGAGGCCGAGCAATTGCCGTACCAGGCAGTGACGCAACCAGTCAGGATGCTCTCGATGTTGCAGCTGTAGAACCTGTTAAGGATCTCAGGACCCATGCCAAATCTTTTAAGTTTCCTGAGGGGGAATAGACTTTGTCCTGCCCTGTTCATGACTGTCTTGGTGTGTTTGGACCATTCTAGTTTGTTGTTGATGTGGACACCAAGGAACTCTCAACCTGCTCCACTACAGCCCCGTCGATGAGAATGGGGGCGTGCTCGGTCCTCCTTTTCCTGTAGTCCACTATCATCTCCTTAGTCTTGATTACGTTGAGGGATAGGTTGTTATTCTGGCACCACCCGGCCAGGTCTCTGACCTCCTCTCTATAGGCTGTCTCGTCATTGTCGGTGATCAGGCCTACCACTGTTGTGTCATCTGCAAACTTAATGATGGTGTTGAGGATAAGCGTGGCAGATGTGTTGTTACCTACCCTCACCACCTGGGGGCGGCCTGTCAGGAAGTCCAGGATCCAGTTGCAGAGGGAGGTGTTTAGTCCCAGGATCCTTAGCTTAGTGATGAGCTTTGAGGGTACTATGGTGTTGAACGCTGAGCTGTAGTCAATGAATAGCATTCTCACATAAGTGTTCCTTTCGTCCAGGTGAGAAAGAGCAGTGTGGAGTGCAACAGAGATTGCATCATCTGTGGATCTGTTTGGGCGGTATGCAAATTGGAGTGGGTCTAGGGTTTCTGGGATAATGGTGTTGATGTGGGCCATTAGCAACCTTTCAAAGCACTTCATGGCTACGTGTGAGTGCAATGGGTCTGTAGTCATTTAGGCAGGTTGCCTTTGTGTTCTTGGGCACAGGGACAATGGTGGTCTGCTTGAAACATGTTGGTATTACAGACTCAATCCGGGACATGTTGAAAATGTCAGTGAAGACACCTGCGAGTTTGTCAGCACATGCCCGGAGCACACATCCTGGTAATCCATCTGGCCCCGCAGCCTTGTGTATGTTGACCTGTTTAAAGGTCTTACTCACATCGGCTATGGAGAGTGTGATCACACAGTAGTCCAGAACAGCTGATGCTCTCATGCATGCCTCAGTGTTGCTTGCCTCGCAGTGAGCATAGAAGTGATTTAGCTTGTCTGGTAGGCTCGTGTCACTGGGCAGCTCGCGGCTGTGCTTCCCTTTGTAGTCTGTAATAGTTTGCCACATAAGAAGAGTGTCGGAGCCGGTGTAGTATGATTCAATCTTAGCCCTGTTTGATGCTTTGCCTGTTTGATGGTTTGTCGCAGGGCATAGCAGGATTTCTTGTAAGCTTCCGGGTTAGAGTCCCGCACCTTGAAAGCGGCAGCTCTACCCTTTAGCTCAGTGCGAATGTTGCCTGTAATCCATGGCTTCTGGTTGGGGTATGTACGTACAGTCACTGTGGGGACGACGTCCTTGATGCACTTATTGATAAAGCCAGTGACTGATGTGGTGTACTCCTCAATGCCATCGGTTACTACATGGGTCCATATGTGTTATTTCATAGTTTTGATGTCTTCACTATTATTCTACCATGTAGAAATAGTAAAAATAAAGAAAAACCCTTGAATGAGTTGGTGTGTCCAAACTTTGGACTGGTACTGTATGTGTATTATTTTACTGCTCTAGGGATATTATTGTTGTTTGGATAACCTTATTTAATATTATGTATCGATTTTTACCTTACATTTTTTCACTCTTTATGCAATGCGCAATGCAGAGAACACCAGAAGAAGAATTATAATTTAATTACCACAGTGATTTATTGTAATGTTTGTTTATGTGTCAATTAATCCCATAAGGGATGGGAAGCCAATTGGCAATTTGACACAAAAATAACATGTCATTCATTAATTCAAAACAGAATCATGTTTTAAAAAAAATAACTAACTAGTTGCTTGAAAAAGTCCAGAAATGTCTGAAGGATAAAAAAAGTGTTTAGAAATTTTGCCGTTTTTGATCCTGTTGACACTTAAGGTTAAAGTAAGACGTGAATGAAGCCAATTTCAGGGTTTTTGGTATTCTATTTACTTCATAAAAGTGCAGACACTAATTAATATTCTCTTGTGGGGATTCCAATATGCTAGAACTGCATTGCAATATTTCTAGACAATACCTTATAGAAGGAATTACAAGAACATAGCATACTAGTTGCATTTAATTGTTTTTGCTATAGAATCTATAGCGATTACATCAGGTTACATCGACTGATGATGGCAGAGAACGGACTGACGTGTATTTGTCAGATCATGATCAGTGAACTTTGAACCCTATAACTGGATTCCGTCTGGTCTGGAAGGTTGAGAAATACCAATGGGGGGTCCAACATGTGACCACTAATGTTTGCTCAATCTGTCAATGTGTCCATTGACATTGGAGCATTGAAAAGTGTACTGCGTTAGTCATTTTCCACGAAATAACTGTTGCAGACACAAACACGCATCACACTACACACAAATGCAAAGGCACCCACTAATCACACACACACAGTACACCCCCACCAACTCCTATCCCTCACCTGTCCCTCCCAGCCAGTTCAAGTTCAAATCTACAGCACAGTGATCCATTGATACCCCACAGGTGACTCTCTAACTGCACCTGCATCAGCTAACATTCAGGTCATCTATCCATCTCCCTCTCTTTCTCTTTTCCCTTCTCTCTCTCCCTCCCTTCTCTAGCTCTCTCTCTCTTTCGCTCTCTCTTTCTCCTCTCTTTTTCTCTCCATCCATCTCTCTATATCTCCCACACTAATCAGCTCCCTGTTTCTCTCCCTATCTCTCTCTCTCTATCCATCTCTCTCTGGGCACAGTGCAGCTCTCTGTTCATCGCTGTAGAGGCGACGCCAGGCCCGACATTCATTACGCCGCAACATCTGCACTCAATAAGGGGCCACACAGTTTTTTTATGGCTTTGGTACTATTTTCACGAGTATGTGGTACATTTTCACAACTCTTAATACAAAACTCCAAACTTGTCACACTTGTAATGCAGCCAGTCTTTCATTCAAAACCTGTCATTGTGCATTCATTTGGACTGTAAATATCTCTCACCACACAACCACTGATACAAATATACGTGTATTGTGAAATGTAATGAGAAAATTGGTTTAATCACCAAAACACAACATAATGATATCTTTTCAATTTAGTAGTTTTAACTACCAGTTAATCCAATAGAAAGCAATGCTTCCTGACACTTTTTTGGTTACTACATGATTCCATATCTGTTATTTCATAGTGTTGATGTCTTCACTATTATTCTACAATGTAGAAAATAGTAAAAATAAAGAAAAACCCTGGAATGAGTAGGTGTGTCCAAGCTTTTGACGGGTACTTTATGTATATGTTTTACACATATTTAACCTCTTTTTTTGGGTAGGCTCAAAACTACCTTCATACTTCCATTAGGTTTTTTAAACCGGAACTGGTTCCCTTCAGACAAGTCCCGTGATACTTGCGGGTGTTGTAGAGCACAACGGAGAACACCATTGTGTTTGCGAGAGTCTCCTTTCCCATAGAGTGGTCATAATAGGTCAAATACAGTTGAAGTCGGAAGTTTACATACACTTAGGTTGGAGTCATTAAAACTTGTTTTTCAACCACTCCACAAATTTCTTGTTAACAAACTATAGTTTTGGCAAGTAGGTTAGGACATCTACTTTGTGCATAACAAGTAATTTTGTCAGATTATTTCACTTATAATTCATTGGGTCAGAAGTTTACATAAACTAAGTTGACTGTGCCTTTAAACATTTTGGTAAACTCCAGAAAATGATGTCATGGCTTTAGAAGCTTCTGATAGGCTAATTGACACCATTTCAGTCAATTGGAGGTGTACAGTGAGGGAAAAAAGTATTTGATCCCCTGCTGATTGTGTATGTTTGCCCACTGACAAAGAAATGATCAGTCTATAATTTTAATGGTAGGTTTATTTGAACAGTGAGAGACAGAATAACAACAACAAAAAATCCAGAAAAACGCATGTAAAAAATGTTATCCTGTTAGGGCTAGGGGGCAGCATTTGCACGTCTGGATAAAAAAATGTACCCGATTTAATCTGGTTACTAATCCTACCCAGTAACTAGAATATGCATATACTTATTATATATGGATAGAAAACACTCTAAAGTTTCTAAAACTGTTTGAATGGTGTCTGTGAGTATAACAGAACTCATTTGGCAGGCAAAACCCTGAGACATTTTCTGACAGGAAGTGGATACCTGATGTGTTGTATTACCTTAAAAACCTATCCCATTGAAAAACACAGGGGCTGAGGAATATTTTGGCACTTCCTATTGCTTCCACTAGATGTCACCAGCCTTTACAAAGTGTTTTGAGTCTTCTGGAGGGAGATCTGACCGAACAAGAGCCATGGAACGATGATGTCCCATTAGACACCTGGCGCGCGAGTTCATGTTGGGTACCCTCGTTCCAATACGTTATAAAAGAGTATGCATTCGTCCACTTTGAATATTATTCATGTTCTGGTTAAAAAAGGCCCTAATGATTTATGCTATACAACGTTTGACATGTTTGAACGAACGTAAATATATTTTTTCCCCTCGTTCATGACGAGATGTCCGGCTGGCTTAGATCATGTGCTAACAAGACGGAGATTTTTGGACATAAATGATGAGCTTTTTTGAACAAAACTACATTCGTTATGGACCTGTGATACCTGGAAGTGACATCTGATGAAGAGAATCAAAGGTAATGGATTATTTACATAGTATTTTCGATTTTAGATCTCCCCAACATGACGTCTAGTCTGTATCGCAACGCGTATTTTTCTGGGCGCAGTGCTCAGATTATTGCAAAGTGTGATTTCCCAGTAAGGTTATTTTTAAATCTGGCAAGTTGATTGCGTTCAAGAGATGTAAATCTATAATTCTTTAAATGACAATATAATATTTTACCAATGTTTTCTAATTTTAATTATTTAATTTGTGACGCTGACTTGACTGCCGGTTATTGGAGGGAAACGATTTCCTCAACATCAATGCCATAGTAAAACGCTGTTTTTGGATATAAATATGAACTTGATAGAACTAAAAATGCATGCATTGTCTAACATAATGTCCTAGGAGTGTCATCTGATGGAGATTGTAAAAGGTTAGTGCATCATTTTAGCTGGTTTTATGGTTTTGGTGACCCTGTCTTTGACTTGACAAAACATTACACACAACTCTTGTAAATGTACTGTCCTAACATACTCTAAATTTATGCTTTCGCCGTAAAACCTTTTTGAAATCGTAAAACGTGGTTAGATTAAGGAGATGTTTATCTTTCAAAGGGTGTAAAATAGTTGTATGTTTGAAAAATTTGAATTTTGACATTTATTTGGATTCAAATTTGCCGCTCTTGAAATGCACCTGCTGTTGATGGAGTGCACCACGGGTGGCACGCTAGCGTCCCACCTAGCCCATAGAGGTTAATAATTTATTTGCATTTTAATGAGGGAAATAAGTATTTGACCCATCTGCAAAACATGACTTAGTACTTGGTGGCAAAACCCATGTTGGCAATCACAGAGGTCAGACGTTTCTTGTAGTTGGCCACCAGGTTTGCAAACATCTCAGGAGGGATTTTGTCCCACTCCTCTTTGCTGATCTTCTCCAAGTCATTAACCTCTATGGGCTAGGTGGGACGCTAGCGTGCCACCCGTGGTGCACTCCATCAACAGCAGGTGCATTTCAAGAGCGGCAAATTTGAATCCAAATAAATGTCAAAATTCAAATTTTTCAAACATACAACTATTTTACACCCTTTGAAAGATAAACATCTCCTTAATCTAACCACGTTTTACGATTTCAAAAAGGTTTTACGGCGAAAGCATAAATTTAGAGTATGTTAGGACAGTACATTTACAAGAGTTGTGTGTAATGTTTTGTCAAGTCAAAGACAGGGTCACCAAAACCATAAAACCAGCTAAAATGATGCACTAACCTTTTACAATCTCCATCAGATGACACTCCTAGGACATTATGTTAGACAATGCATGCATTTTTAGTTCTATCAAGTTCATATTTATATCCAAAAACAGCGTTTTACTATGGCATTGATGTTGAGGAAATCGTTTCCCTCCAATAACCGGCAGTCAAGTCAGCGTCACAAATTAAATAATTAAAATTAGAAAACATTGGTAAAATATTATATTGTCATTTAAAGAATTATAGATTTACATCTCTTGAACGCAATCAACTTGCCAGATTTAAAAATAACCTTACTGGGAAATCACACTTTGCAATAATCTGAGCACTGCGCCCAGAAAAATACGCGTTGCGATACAGACTAGACGTCATGTTGGGGAGATCTAAAATCGAAAATACTATGTAAATAATCCATTACCTTTGATTCTCTTCATCAGATGTCACTTCCAGGTATCACAGGTCCACAACGAATGTAGTTTTGTTCAAAAAAGCTCATCATTTATGTCCAAAAATCTCTGTCTTGTTAGCACATGATCTAAGCCCGCCGGACTTCACTTCATGAACGAGGGGAAAAAATATATTTACGTTCGTTCAAACATGTCAAACGTTGTATAGCATAAATCATTAGGGCCTTTTTTAACCAGAACATGAATAATATTCAAGGTGGACGAATGCATTCTCTTTTATAACGTATTGGAACGAGGGTACCCAACATGAACTCGCGCGCCAGGTGTCTAATGGGCCATCATCGTTCCATGGCTCTTGTTCGGTCAGATCTCCCTCCAGAAGACTCAAAACACTTTGTAAAGGCTGGTGACATCTAGTGGAAGCAATAGGAAGTGCCAAAATATTCCTCAGCCCCTGTGTTTTTCAATGGCATAGGTTTAAAGGTAATACAACACATCAGGTATCCACTTCCTGTCAGAATCTGTCTCAGGGTTTTGCCTGCCAAATGAGTTCTGTTATACTCACAGACACCATTCAAACAGTTTTAGAAACTTTAGGGTGTTTTCTATCCATATATAATAAGTATATGCATATTCTAGTTACTGGGTAGGATTAGTAACCAGATTAAATCGGGTACATTTTTTTATACAGCCATGCAAATACTGCCCCCTAGCCCTAACAGGTTAAGAGTGTGCTCCTAATCTCAGCTCATTACCTGTATAAAAGATACCTGGGAGCCAGAAATCTTTCTGATTGGGAGGGGGTCAAATACTTATTTCCCTCATTAAAATGCAAATCAATTTATAACATTTTTGACATGCGTTTTTCTGGATTTGTTTGTTGTTATTCTGTCTCTCACTGTTCAAATAAAATTATACACTGATAATTTCTTTGTCAGTGGGCAAACGTACAAAAACAGCAGGGGATCAAATACTTTTTTCCCTCACTGTAATTGTGGATGTATTTCAAGGCCGAACTTCAAACTCAGTGCCTCTTTGCTTGACATCATGGGAAAATCAAAAGAAATCAGCCAAGACCTCAGGAAAGAAATTGTAGACCTCCACAAGTCTGGTTCATCCTTGGGAACATTTTCCAAACACCTGAAGGTACCATGTTCATCTGTACAAACAATAGTACGCAAGTATAAACACCATGGGACCACGCAGCGATCATACCGCTCAGGAAGGAGAAGCTTTCTGTCTCCCAGAGATTAATGTACTTTGGTGCGAAAAGTGCAAATCAATCCCAGAACAACAGCAAAGGACCTTGTGAAGATGCTGGAGGAAACGGTACAAATGATCTATAACCACAGTAAAACGAGTCCTATATCGACATAACCTGAAAGGCCGCTCAGCAAGTAAGAAGCCACTGAATGGTCCACAATTCACCCAATTTATTGTGTGAAGCTTGTGAAATGCTTCCCGAAACGTTTGACCCAAGTTAAACAATTTAAAGGCAATACTACCAAATACTAATTGCGTGTATGTCAACTTCTGACACACTGGGAATGTGATGAAAGAAATAAAAGCTGAAATAAATCATTCTCTCTACTCTTGTTCTGACATTTCACATTCTTAAAATAAAGTGGTGATCCTAACTGACCAAGGACAGGGAATATTTACTAGGATTAAATGTCAGGAATTGTGAAAAACTGAGTTTAAATGTATTTGGCTAAGGTGTATGTAAACTTCCGACTTCAACTGTATATAGATTTTGAGATCTACAGAAATAAAATGTGTGTTTGTAAAGTATGCACATATAAATGACATGTAATGATACATGATAACCATACATAATGACTACTCATTATTGTTAATTGATTTCCCATACTGGTAACCACAATTGGTCGGCATATTAAAGGGGCTTGTGAACACTTGCAATTTCCTGCAACATGGAGCAGGATAGACAGCAAGGGAGAGGGAGAAATCAAAGAGCTCGTGGACAAGGGGCCCGTCAGAGAGGTGGGCATGGGCCCCATCAGAGGTCAAAGAGGTGGGAATGGGCCCCAAAAAGAGGTCAGAGAGGTGGGCATGAGCCCGGTCAAAGAGGTGGACAAGGGCCCTGTCAAAGAGGTGGACATCAGAGAGAAGGAGGCAGACAGCAGGGAACTGTCTAATGAAGTCCGGGCCATCGTTGTTGACCAGTCCACCAGATTAATTCACCCTAATCTCAAAAGATCAACTGTCATGAGAACATTTCACCAACAAAACTGGTAATTCTGCAGGATATGCATTATGCTTTACCTTTACATTTAAAGTTTGTAAGGAAATTTGTGGAGTGGTTGAAAAATGAGTTTTAATGACTCCAACCTAAGTGTATGTAAACTTCCGACTTCAACTGTATAGTAGACAAACAAAATCTATAGGTTTACCAAACGGTTAAGTGATTAAAAACTTCTTAGGGATAGGCGTCCTGCTAGCGGGACACCAGCCAACAACATCCAGTGAAATTAGAGGGCGCGCAATTCAAATAAATAATCGTATATTAAATATTCATGAACATACAAGTATCTTATATCATTTAAAAGCTTAAATTCTTGTTAATCTAACTGCGTTGTCCAATTTACAATAGGCTTTATGGCGAAAGCATACCATGCGATTGTCTGAGGACGGCGCCCCAGATCAACATATTTTTCAACCAGCACAGGCTTTTGAAGATCTTCCTCTGTTTGCAATCGCAAGGGTCCCAGCTACAACATGAATGGTCTTTTTGTTAGACAAAATCTTTCTTTATATCCCAAAAAGTCAGTTTAGATGGCGCCATCGATTTCAGTAATCCACTCATTCAACATGCAGAAAAAGGAGTCCAAAAAGCTAACGCTAAACTTCGTCCGAACAAGTCAAACAACATTTCATTTAATCCTCAGGTACTATAAAATATAAATAAACTCTAATATTTAATTTGGAAAGTAGTATGTTCAATAGGAAAGGAAAATAAGTAAGTGCGGGCCCTCACCCTCGCGCACCAAAGACCGATATTGTTCCGGTGCTCTTCTCACCAAAACTCAAAAATCTTGCTTGTTTTTCAAAAAACAAGCCTGAAACCTTAAATAAAGACTGTTGACATCTAGTGGAAGCCATAAGAATTGCAATCTGGGAGACAGATTTACATAGGAACAAGAGCATTCCATTATAAGAGCCTGGGACCTCAACAAAAAGAAACTTCCGGTTGATTTTTCTTCGGAGTTTCACCTGCCATATCAATTCTGTTATTGTCTCAGACATTATTCAAAGAGTTTTCTATCCAATGCTACCAATTATATGCAAATCCTGGCTTCTGGCCCTGAGTAACAGGCAGTTTACTTTGGGCACATCAGTCAAGCGGAAATTCAGGAAACTAGACCCTATCCCAGAAAGGTTTTAACCAGCACAGTTGGATTTTTATTTATTTTTTATTTTATTTCACCTTTATTTAACCAGGTAGGCAAGTTGAGAACAAGTTCTCATTTACAATTGTGCCCTGGCCAAGATAAAGCAAAGCAGTTCGACACATACAACAACACAGAGTTACACATGGAGTAAAACAAACATACAGTCAATAATATAGTAGAAAAATAAGTCTATATACAATGTGAGCAAATTAGGTGAGATAAGGGAGGTAAAGGCAAAAAAGGCCATGGTGGCAAAGTAAATACAATATAGCAAGTAAAACACTGGAATGATAGATTTGCAGTGGAAGAAAGTGCAAAGTAGAAGTAGAAATAATGGGGTGCAAAGGAGTAAAATAAATAAATACAGTAGGGGAAGTGGTAGTTCTATGGGCTAAATTATAGATGGGCTATGTACAGGTGCAGTGATCTGTGAGCTGCTCTGACAGCTGGTGCTTAAAGCTAGTGAGGGAGATATGAGTCTCCAGCCTCAGTGTTTTTTGCAGTTCATTGCAGTCATTGGCAGCAGAGAACTGTAAGGAAAGGCGGCCATAGGAAGAATTGGCTTTGGGGGTGACCAGAGAGATATACCTGCTGGCGCGCGTGCTACAGGTGGGTGCTGCTATGGTGACCAGCGAGCGGAGATACTTTACCTAGCATGGTCTTGTAGATGACCTGGAGCCAGTGGGTTTGGCGACGAGTATGAAGCGAGGGCCAGCCAACGAGAGTGTACAGGTCGCAGTGGTGGGTAGTATATGGGGCTTTGGTGACAAAACGGATGGCACTGTGATAGACTGCATCCAGTTTATTGAGTAGGGTATTGGAGGCTATTTTGTAAATGACATCGCCGAAGTCGAGGATCGGTAGTATGGTCAGTTTTACGAGGGTATGTTTGGCAGCATGAGTGAAAGATGCTTTGTTGCGAAATAGGAAGCCAATTCTAGATTTAACTTTGGATTGGAGATGTTTGATGTGAGTCTGGAAGGAGATCTTACAGTCTAACCAGACACCTAGGTATTTGTAGTTGTCCACATATTCTAAGTCAGAACCGTCCAGAGTAGTGATGCTGGACGGGAGGGCAGGTGCAGGCAGCGATCGGTTGAAGATGATGATGGTCAAATGTATTTAAACAAATGAGAAGAGAATCATATGAAAAGTATTGTGAGCATATGTGTAACGTCTTGTCTGTAGTGTGGCGGAAAGAAGTGCAGGAAGCAGCGAACACTGTGTGGTAATTTTAATGGAACCACCAGTACAAAAATAAAAGGTCTCCCAACAACAGGGAAAAAATACAATAGACAAGCACAGTCGAACAAACGCAGTCGACACACAGAAAAACAATCCCGCACAATAGGGTGCGGGCCAGCTGAACTAAATAGCCCTCTTAATTGCCTAACTCAGGGCAGGTGAGAAAACATAAAAAAAGGGAAAAACAAAAAGGGAATCGGTGGTAGCTAATAGGCCGGTGACGACGACCGCCGAGCGCCACCCGAGCAGGAGGGGGTGCCACCGTCGGTAGGAATCGTGACAATATGAAATGTATTCTAGATGAAACTGATTAGGTTTGGTGAAAAAGTTACTGTGTGATTTTGTGTGTTGTACTTAGTCAATTGAAAAGGTTGTTAATGTTTTGAAAAAAACTGCCTTTTTGATTATCTGTTTTGAGTTTTGTAGTAAGAGTTGTGAAATTTTACCACATACTTGTGAAAATAGTACCAAAGCAATAAAATGTTTTACTAACAGCAGTGTTACAGACAGGAGGTTTGTGTGTGTCTCATCAACACATCAACAGGGTCCCTCTTCAGCTCCACTCAGATTGTCCATGCCCTAACCCGAAGGTTGGAGGTAACCCCAAATTAACCATGATCCCGAGAGTTCCCCTGAGAGATCCGTCCCTGCCCCCCCTAACCCCCTACTAACCCCCTAACCTCCTGTCTTCCCCCCTGAGACGGATGGGAGAGGGACGGAAGGGAGATCACACACATTGTACTACACGGCTCAGCATTGAAAACAAGCTCTGTGTTGTCTGAGGGAGAAGTTAAGGTTCTGCGAGACATCCTCACTTACTTAAACCTCCCCCCTCCTAACAATAAAACCCCAAAGAGGAAGAAATAAAGAGAAAGAAAAAAAGGAATTTGGAAGAGATACGATTACAACCCCCTGCATTCCACTCGTCGCAGGCGTGGGCGTTAAATATTTTTCCAAACCCTGCAATGTACGTACCCCCCACTTCACTCCCTCATTGTTCCATTGCTGATGCTTTAAAAGTTGCACTTCAGGATTTTAAGCAAAACAATTGGATTTGTAACATATGAGACAAATTGCAAAATGTGTATGCTATCATACAAAATGTAAAATTCATAACATATCACACAAAATGGATGACGTAGTACACAATTGGATAGCGTACACAAAAAACGGGGACCCGTTTTGGCTCGTGAGCACCACTTTCAAAACTACTGGCTCGTCGCAGGCGTGGGCGTTGAAACCCAGACAGAGATAGGCCTATGAAATTATACTGAAGTTAGAGAGAGCATTTTTAAGAGATGCATATCAAGACTCCTTCCCAAATGTCATCCTATTCCATATACATTGAGTGTACAAAACATTGCTCTTTCCATGACATAGACTGACCACGTGAATCCAAGTGAAAGCTATGATCCCTTACTAAATCCACTTCAATCAGTGTAAATGAAGGGGAGACAGGTTAAAGAAGGATTTTTAAGCCTTGAGACAATTGAGACATGGATTGTTTTTGTGTGCCATTCAGAGGGTGAAATAGCAAGACAAAAGATGTAAGTGCCTTTGAACAGGGTATGGTAGTAGGTGCCAGGCACACTGGTTTGAGTGTGTCAAGAACTTCAACACTGCTAGGTTTTTCACGCTCAACAGTTTCCTGTGTGTATGAAGAATGGCCCACCACACAACGGACATCCAGCACCCCTGTGGAATGCTTTCAGCACCTTGTAGAGTCCATGCCCCAATGAGGGCAAAAGGGGGTGCAACTCAATATCAGGAAGGTGGTCCTCATGTTTTGGACACTCAGTATACATTGCACTACCTTTGACCAGGGCCCAAAGGCCTCTGCTATTTGGTACTCATTCCTATAATATTTTTTTTTATATAACACTAATATGTGAGAACAATATTTTTTCTTAACAAATGTTTCATTTTGTCATTATAATGTTCAACCTGCAGATCGATGTGCCTCACAGAGAGGAGTTTAACATTTGCAATGGCACCATGCAATGTACCCTGGACTGAAGAGGCAGACACATAGGAGAAATGTGTTAGACCCTCTGTTAAATTACAAATTTCTCGAGGTAGAATTATCGCAAAAATATGATAAATTGCTCATTGGAGAGAAGATAACCTACCACGTTATGACATCGGCCAGTATTGAAATATAACACTTATGATAGAGGTTGTCGCCATCTAAAAGTCGTATTCCTATTAACTTCCATTGTCGTGAGAGCGGCTTTATCTCAATGCTACGTCATACTGGACGAATTTCTGCCTGCTTGAATGACAATATCTCGGAAACACATGAAAACAGGAATTGACCCAGGGAATCGATAGAACATCACTCAGAGATGCACAAAAACAATATAACATTCAAAAAAGGTGAATCGTTACATTAAAGCACAGCCCATTCCATCCGAGCATTGAACGCTGGGCCTCTGCCGGCTCATTGATTTACGAGTATGGTTTCCTTAAATGCCAACTCTGGACGATTTGTTTGCCATCCCAGTAAAGAAGTAAAACATGGCCTTTACTTTTCACAACATGGAGGTGTGGGAAGACTGGGTGGCGAGGCGGAGGAGGAGGAATGAGGAGGATGTGATTGGAGTGACCTGTTTGTCACGGTGTCCAAACAAAGAAGAGTGAGGAGAGCTATGGGTAGACGGGGCCAGGCTCTGATAAGCCCTACCTAGGACCATGCCCTCCAGGCAGCCTCTCAGTCAGACACCAACAATGATGTTTACTCTGCAGAAATACCTCCCAACTATGAGTCATTTCCTTCCCTAAGAGAGAGAGAGAGAGACATACAGACAGTGTGTGTGTGTGAGAGAGAGAGAGTGTGAGAGAGAGAAAGAGAGAGGTGATGAGGGAACTTATAAGACATGTAGAGAGAGAAAGAGAGCGAGTCAAAAAGAGAGTGTGAGAGAGAGAGAGAGAGAGAAAGGTTAGGAAATTCTGAAGCAGCAAGAACAACAGCAGAGCTCCTGATAAAAGTATCACATTTTTAAATACTTTTTTCTAATATTGAGTTGACAACAAAAACAAACCAGAGACCAAACTGACCATCTTTACAGAACAGTAAGGACTTTAATATTTATACATTTAGCAAGCTAATCTATGCTAGAAGCTAACAAATGGAGGAAGACAGGTTTAAACGTTCGAACTGTGCGTCCATAGCAACAGATTAAGCAGATTTTGTGTTCTATCTATAACCGTGTTCATGCCTGATCTGTGATGTGTAGAGCCAGCATGTCGAATTTCAAAATAAATCACTTTTACCACTTAAGGATTGAACGTTATTTATAAAAAGGCTTACATGGACCTCTCTGAAATGAAAATGGATGGCCCTCCCTTCAGCAAAATATATTTTACCTAAACCCTTGTTGAATGCTTGAAAAAAAAAGACAAGTGACCCACTCCTATACCCAAAATAATAATTAAAACAAAGTGGATAGCAGAGAACATGTCTACTGTTTTCCCTCACTTCTTGGACAGACCAGAGGCTTAGATATTCAGTTTGAGAAACTGTTCTTCCTCCTTTAAGCATTACATGGCAAGAAATTTTGATTGCTCACAGGGCTGCGGGCCAGATGTTTGTGGGTACGCAGACCACTGTGGACAAGAGTAGAGGTGGAAAATCTCTTATATAGTAAAAGCTTTGCATGCATCTATCATCGTATTTGCAGTTCCATGAAAAAAAATTGCCTTTCTTAAAAATGGCATGCAATTCTATGTAATTTTACATATTAGCGGAATCTTTTTTGAATACCACACAAACTCCCCAAATTACAAGCTAAGAATGGACAGAGAGATAGGCCTATGTGTTAATCTTATCATATTTCGTCAATGCCAAATCAGTGTGTCTTGTTTGCAACAAAACTGTCACTGTTAGCAATTAATTCAATCTGACATGTCATTAGGGAATCTGAGCATGATACTTTCAAAAGTTAGGCCTACCTTTCCACCCCAGACAGAGTAGGCCTACCAATGCAGAAACATGTAAGCTTTAACTGCTGGCTACTCTTCTTCCGTGGCTTAATCCAATGAGAGAAGGTCACAAGTGTTTCTGTAAAAGCTGTCTGGGTTTCAACATCTTCTATTGTACTGTCACGTCCTGACCAATATTTAGGTATTATTTCTATTATATTTGGTCAGGACGTGGCAGAGGTATATTTGTTTTGTATTATGGGGTTTTGTGTGTGTGGTTTAGTGGGGTGTATTAGTTTGGTATAGGTTCTAGGTTTGTTTTTCTATGTGTAGTTTTGGGTGCTGGACTCTCAATTGGAGGCAGGTGTTTCTAGTTGCCTCTGATTGGGAGTCCCATAAGTAGGTGTGTGTTTGTTTGGTTTTCGTGGGTAGTTGTTTTTGCACTGCGTGTTGTGTGCCTGCAAAACTGTTCCTGTCGTGTATATTGTTTTCCAGTGGATGCGTTACTCCTTTTTTGAATTAAAACATGAGCATCCATATTCCCGCTGCAGTTTGGTCTATTCAACACGGCTCTTTTTTGTGACAGAACTACCCACCACCAAAGGACCAAGCAGCGGAGAAGAGGACAGAGGCAAGTGAGGGAGGAATGTTGGAGGCAGCCCCAATAATTTTTTAGGGGGGGGCACAAGGGCTATTTGGCGGGGCGAGATTACAGCCCCAGACCAGCTCCCCGTACCCCTGTAGGGCAGACTGGACAGGTCCCGTGCTTTCGGGTTGGGGCTGTGGTGAGGCCTGGGATTTTCAGGCCAGTAGGCAAGGTACCAGCGCCCCGCATGTGCCAGGGCGAAGTAGGCATCGAGCCGGAAGGGGTGATGCCAACCCTGCGCTCAAGACCGCCAGTGCGCCCTTTCGGTCCGGTGTTTCCCGCTAGATGCACTAGCATGGAGGTGCGTGTCTCCAGGCCGGCACGTCCAGTACCAGCCCCACGCATCAGGGGTCTAGTGCGTCAGCCCAGCACCGCCAGTCAACAGTCGTCGGAGCTGCCCGCCAGTCAACAGTCGTCGGAGCTGCCCGCCAGTCAACAGTCGCCGGAGCTGCCCGCCAGTCAACAGTCGCCGGAGCTGCCCGCCAGTCAACAGTCGCCGGAGCTGCCCGCCAGTCAACAGTCGCCGGAGCTGCCCGCCAGTCAACAGTCGCCGGAGTGGCCAGACTGCGCAGAACTGCCGGAGTGGCCAGACTGCGCTGAACTGCCGGAGTGGCCAGACTGCGCTGAACTGCCGGAGTGGCCAGACTGCGCTGAACTGCCGGAGTGGCCAGACTGCGCTGAACTGACGGAGTGGCCAGACTGCGCTGAACTGCCGGAGTGGCCAGACTGTTCCCCGGCCCAGCCCGAGGGGCCCTCCTGTCCCCCGGCCCAGCCCGAGGGGCCCTCCTGTCCCCCGGCCCAGCCCGAGGGGCCCTCCTGTCCCCCGGCCCAGCCCGAGGGGCCCTCCTGTCCCCCGGCCCAGCCCGAGGGGCCCTCCTGTCCTCCGGCCCAGCCCGAGGGGTCCGTCTGCCTGGCGCAGCTATCGGCTCCACCGAAGTGGGCGACGCCGAGGGTGGAGCAGGGTCCACGTCCTGCACCGGAGCCACCTCCAGGATAGGTGGGTTGGGGAGGGAGGGTGTAGCACAGTGCCGTCGTTGACGGCAGCCACCCTCCCTTCCCTCCCTTATTGTTTAGGGGGTATTGCTTTTTGGTTTTGTTGGGGTAATGGGGATTTTTTGTGTTTTCTTTTAAGGTGCATTCCAGGGTCTGCACCTTTAGGGGGGGGGTAATGTCACGTCCTGACCAATATTTAGGTATTATTTCTATTATATTTGGTCAGGACGCGGCAAAGGTATATTTGTTTTGTATTATGGGGTTTTGTGTGGGGTGTATTAGTTTGGTATTGGTTCTAGGTTTGTTTTTCTATGTGTAGTTTTGGGTGCTGGACTCTCAATTGGAGGCAGGTGTTTCTAGTTGCCTCTGATTGGGAGTCCCATAAGTAGGTGTGTGTTTGTTTGGTTTTCGTGGGTAGTTGTTTTTGCACTGCGTGTTGTGTGCCTGCAAAACTGTTCCTGTCGTGTATATTGTTTTCCAGTGGATGCGTTACTCCTTTTTTGAATTAAAACATGAGCATCCATATTCCCGCTGCAGTTTGGTCTATTCAACACGGCTCTTTTTGTGACATGTACAGAAAGTGAATAGCTTAATTAATCAATTGATAGTGACAGAATTAGATTACTTCCCAAACAAAGTCAGCCTCTGAATGCCCAATAAAAGAAACAATGATATTTCCATATGCATCAGAGTCACGTCTTTCCCAAGTATTTTACAGCTTGTTTCTGGCATAATATATTGCGGACCAAAACGCTGTTATATTTACTTATATTTACTTATATTTATATATTTATTTAACTAGGCAAGTCATTTAAGAACAGATTTTTACCTTGTCAGCTCGGGGATTCGATTCAGCAACCTTTCGGTTACTGGCCCAACGCTCTACCTGCCGCCATGATTAGTTGTAGATCACTTTATATAATTGGATCCGTTTTATTTTCTTCAAAATCTTAAGCTAACAAGGAGTAGGCCTGTGCTTTTTGCCATTTTCTTTAATAAAAGGTGGCGTACTCTCATACCCCTCAATTTGAGTCTTGGTTATAACTTAGCCTACCTTCTAGTCAGTGAAGGACTGTTATTTAAAGAGTGCATAGTGGATTGAGGAATTGACCAACAAATCTATGGATATAGCAGCCTATAGCCTAATTTCATCTGTCAAACAGGTAGGACTACCTCTTATTTCGTAAATAGGAAGAAATAGGCTCCAACACAAAGCACTCTTGTTGTTAGTCTAATTAAAATGAAGAAGGTTGAAATGAATTATGCCTACTCGAATTTGCCTACTTTCAGCACCATGAGCTGTCCATTTCCAATTGATTGTGCTGCAGCTGCTGCTTCAAGTTTCAGCACCACAATGTAAGTTACTCAAATCTGGCTTATTGTGAGTTCAATAACTCTGATAAATACATCATTGGCAAGAAACAGTTTTTTTAATCAAATCTATTATATATAGTAGTAGCCAGCTATCAAAGTTGACCTCCGGTCCTCCTCATCTTAGCACTCTCCTTCTCAAACTGAACAGAGCATAGGTTATAGGCAATGTCCACATCAGAAAGAACAGAGTCAGGCTCTTAGCAAAAGCCCTGAAAGACACTGCCCTGGACCGGACCCTCTCCAATGCCCACACCAAGCTCAGAACAACAAGAGTCCCAGGGCTCCTCCTCAACATCCAAAAAGCCCCAAGCTACAGACAGCCCAAGTCCCCACTGGCCCCAGTACCAGTCACCATGCTGCTCCTGGTCCTCATGCCCCCTCATGAGTCATCCCTGGCAGAGCACCCAGCCAGCCACAACAGGCAGTACAGAAGAACAGCTACTCAGCATTGACTGCAACATGGTCCTCAGCACAGGACAACCAGAGCCAGACAAGAGACCTGTTGGCTCTAATCTGCTCTAAAATAGTCATATTGAGCTAAAAACACACATGCACTACAGATGGCATCCAGGGTAATGTGTCTAGGCTATGTAGCCTAGATAATAAGAGAGAAATATTTCACTTGATTCTTTAAACCTAACTATTATCATTAAAGAATGTTTAAATCATGTTTATTTATTTCATCCCCATAGCCTGTTATAACACATGACCAAAAGCCACAATGATAACAAATGTGTTCACAGCTCAAGCATTCCACATTTGAAACATAATTCTTATGTATAAGCAGCTATAACATTCAGGGTTTGTGCTCTTCAACCTTTCCTGTGAAAATCATAGACCCAGACCTTATAGATACTGTATAAAGTGCATTCAGAAAGTATTCAGATCCCTTCCCTTTTTTCACATTTTGTTACATTACAGCCTTATTCTAAAATAGACAAAGCATTGCACTGTGGGTCTTGTAGTCGACTTGAGCTGCAATAGATTTCCACAACGATTTTCACGTTGCTACCAACCTCATTAAAATAAAACATTTTCCTCATCTTTATACACACACAATACCCAATAAAGCAAAAATAGGTATTTATAAATGTTTTTGCTAATTTGTTACAAGAAAAAAACAGAAATACCTAATTTACGGAAGTGTTTAGAACCTTTGATATGAGACTCGAAATTGAGAACAGGTGCATCCTGTTTCCATTGATCATCTTTGAGATGTTTCTGCAACTTGATTGGAGTCCACCAATTGATTGGACATGATTTGGAAAGGCACACACCTGTCTCTATACGGTCCCACAGTTGACAGTGCATGTCAGAGCAAAAACCAAGCCACGAGGTCAAAGGAATTGTCCGTAGAGCGCCGTGATGGGATTGTGTCGAGGCACAGATCTAGACAAGGGTACCAAAACATTTCTGCAGCATTGAAGGTCCCCAAGAACACAGTGGCCTCCATCGTTCTTAACCTGTTGGGTCTAGGGGGCAGCATTTGCACGTCTGGATAAAAAAAATGTACCCGATTTAATCTGGTTACTAATCCTACCCAGTAACTAGAATATGCATATACTTATTATATATGGATAGAAAACACTCTAAAGTTTCCAAAACTGTTTGAATGGTGTCTGTGAGTATAACAGAACTCATTTGGCAGGCAAAACCCTGAGACATTTTCTGACAGGAAGTGGATACCTGATGTGTTGTATTGACTTTAAACCTATCCCATTGAAAAACACAGGGGTTTAGGAATATTTTGGCACTTCCAATTGCTTCCACTAGATGTCACCAGCCTTTACAAAGTGTTTTGAGTCTTCTGGAGGGAGATCTGACCGAACAAGAGCCATGGAACGATGATGTCCCATTAGACACCTGGCGCGCGAGTTCATGTTGGGTACCCTCGTTCCAATACGTTATAAAAGAGTATGCATTCGTCCACCTTGAATATTATTCATGTTCTGGTTAAAAAAGGCCCTAATGATTTATGCTATACAACGTTTGACATGTTTGAACGAACGGAAATATATTTTTTCCCCTCGTTCATGACGAGAAGTCCGGCTGGCTTACATCATGTGCTAACGAGATGGAGATTTTTGGACATAAATGATGAGCTTTTTTGAACAAAACTACATTCGTTATGGACCTGTGATACCTGGAAGTGACATCTGATGAAGAGAATCAAAGGTAATGGATTATTTACATAGTATTTTCGATTTTAGATCTCCCCAACATGACGTCTAGTCTGTATCGCAACGCGTATTTTTCTGGGCGCAGTGCTCAGATTATTGCAAAGTGTGATTTCCCAGTAAGGTTATTTTTAAATCTGGCAAGTTGATTGCGTTCAAGAGATGTAAATCTATAATTCTTTAAATGACAATATAATATTTTACCAATGTTTTCTAATTTTAATTATTTAATTTGTGACGCTGACTTGACTGCCGGTTATTGGAGGGAAACGATTTCCTCAACATCAATGCCATAGTAAAACGCTGTTTTTGGATATAAATATGAACTTGATAGAACTAAAAATGCATGCATTGTCTAACATAATGTCCTAGGAGTGTCATCTGATGGAGATTGTAAAAGGTTAGTGCATCATTTTAGCTGGTTTTATGGTTTTGGTGACCCTGTCTTTGACTTGACAAAACATTACACACAACTCTTGTAAATGTACTGTCCTAACATACTCTAAATTTATGCTTTCGCCGTAAAACCTTTTTGAAATCGTAAAACGTGGTTAGATTAAGGAGATGTTTATCTTTCAAATGGTGTAAAATAGTTGTATTTTTGAAAAATTTGAATTTTGACATTTATTTGGATTCAAATTTGCCGCTCTTGAAATGCACCTGCTGTTGATGGAGTGCACCACGGGTGGCACGCTAGCGTCCCACCTAGCCCCAAGAGGTTAAATGGAAGAAGTTTGGAACCACCAAGACTCTTCCTAGAGCATTCTGCACCAATTGTGACTTGTGCTCTGATATCTGCTTCACTGATATCTGCTTTCGTAAAAGCCTGGGTTTTCTGCACGTTAACACTAGAAGTTTATTACCTAAAATGGATCAAATGAAAGTGTGAGTTCACAGCTCCAATCCAAATGTGTTGGTCATTACTGAGACGTGGTTAAGGAAGAGTGTTTTGAATAACCTTTCTGGTCATAACATTTTTCGGCAAGACAGATCTTCCAAAGGTGGGGGAGTGGCAATCTTTACAAAGGATCACCTTCAGTGCTTGGTTGTCTCCACCATGTCTGTCCCCATCAATTTGATTTGCTGGTTTTAAGTATTACACTTTCAAATAGCTCTTTGCTATCATCCTGCATCAACAACGGCCTGTGCCCTACCTGCCCTAAACTCTCTCCTGGCCCCTTACACTAAGTCTGAATTTGTCCTGCTAGGTAACCTAAACTGGGACATGCTTAAACCACCTGACCAAGTCCTAAAGCAATGGGACTCCGTAAAACTTTCTCAGATTATTACCAATCCCACAAGGTATGACTCCAAACACCCAGAAAAGGCTACTCTTCTTGATGTTATCCTCACAAATAATCCTGGTAGGTATCAGTCTGGTGTTTTCTGTAATGACCTTAGTGATCACTGTTTTACAACCTGTGTTCGTAATGGCTGCTCAGTGAAACGACCTGTCCTGATTTGTCATAGACGCTTGCTAAAAAAAACTTTTGTGAGCAAGCCTTCCTTCATGAACTGGCCTCTGTAAAATGGTATAGAATCAGCTTGATCCCCTCTGTCAAAGACCCTTGGACCTTCTTTTTTGATATTTTCAGTGGTATTGTTAACAAACACACCCCCATAAAGAAATTGAGAATTAAAAACAGGTTCAGCCCCTGGTTCGACCGTGATCTTGCAGAGTTACTCCACCTCAAGAATTGCATTTGGCGAAATGCTCGGTACACACATACTCAGGCTGATTGGCTCTCGTTCAGGCAAATGAGAAATAAGTGCACTCAGGCTATCCGGAAGGCCAAAGTTAGTTAATTTAAGGAGCAGTTATCTCTCAGTGGGTCTAACCCCAAGAAGTTCTGGAAACTGGTTAAAGACCTGGAGAATAAACCCTCCTCCTCACAGCTGCCCATGTCCCTTAAAGTTGATGATGTGGTTGTTACTGACAAGAAGCACATGGCTGAGCTCTTTAATCACCACTTCATTAACCTGTTAGGGCTAGGGGGCAGTATTTGCACGGCTGGATAAAAAAATGTACCCGATTTAATCTGGTTACTAATCCTACCCAGTAACTAGAATATGCATATACTTATTATATATGGATAGAAAACACCCTAAAGTTTCTAAAACTGTTTGAATGGTGTCTGTGAGTATAACAGAACTCATTTGGCAGGCAAAACCCTGAGACATTTTCTGACAGGAAGTGGATACCTGATGTGTTGTATTACCTTTAAACCTATGCCATTGAAAAACACAGGGGCTGAGGAATATTTTGGCACTTCCTATTGCTTCCACTAGATGTCACCAGCCTTTACAAAGTGTTTTGAGTCTTCTGGAGGGAGATCTGACCGAACAAGAGCCATGGAACGATGATGGCCCATTAGACACCTGGCGCGCGAGTTCATGTTGGGTACCCTCGTTCCAATACATTATAAAAGAGAATGCATTCGTCCACCTTGAATATTATTCATGTTCTGGTTAAAAAAGGCCCTAATGATTTATGCTATACAACGTTTGACATGTTTGAACGAACGTAAATATATTTTTTCCCCTCGTTCATGAAGTGAAGTCCGGCGGGCTTAGATCATGTGCTAACAAGACGGAGATTTTTGGACATAAATGATGAGCTTTTTTGAACAAAACTACATTCGTTATGGACCTGTGATACCTGGAAGTGACATCTGATGAAGAGAATCAAAGGTAATGGATTATTTACATAGTATTTTCGATTTTAGATCTCCCCAACATGGCGGCTAGTCTGTATCGCAACGCATATTTTTCTGGGTGCAGTGCTCAGATTATTGCAAAGTGTGATTTCCCAGTAAGGTTATTTTTAAATCTGGCAAGTTGATTGCGTTCAAGAGATGTAAATCTATAATTCTTTAAATGACAATATAATATTTTACCAATGTTTTCTAATTTTAATTATTTAATTTGTGGTGCTGACTTGAATGCCGGTTATTGGAGGGAAACGATTTCCTGAACATTAACGCCACAGTAAAACGCTGTTTTTGGATATAAATATGAACTTGATAGAACTAAAAATGCATGCATTGTCTAACACAATGTCCTAGGAGTGTCATCTGTTGGAGATTGTAAAAGGTTAGTGCATAATTTTAGCTGATTTTATGGTTTTGGTGACGCCTGTCTTTGAATTGGCACAACATTACACACAACTCTTGTAAATGTACTGTCCTAACATACTCTAAATTTATGCTTTCGCCGTAAAACCTTTTTGAAATCGTAAAACGTGGTTAGATTAAGGAGATGTTTATCTTTCAAAGGGTGTAAAATAGTTGTATGTTTGAAAAATTTGAATTTTGACATTTATTTGGATTCAAATTTGCCGCTCTTGAAATGCACCTGCTGTTGATGGAGTGCACCACGGGTGGGACGCTTGCATCCCACCTAGCCCATAGAGGTTAAGTCAGGATTCCTATTTGACTCAGCCATGCCTCCTTGCCTGTCCAACATTTCCTCATCTCCCACCCCATCTAATGCGACTATCCCCGATGCTTTTCCCTTTTTCCCCTGCCCCGCTACAACGTTTCTCCCTGCAGGCAGTCACTGAGTCTGTGGTGCTAAAGGAGCTCCTGAAACTTGACCCCAAAAAACCATATGGGTCAGATGGGTTAGACCCTTTCTTCTTTAAGGTTGCTGCCCCTATCATCGCCAAGCCTATTTCTGAACTTTTTAACCTGTCTCTCCTTTCCTGGGAGGTTCCCACTGCTTGGAAGGGTGCCACAGTTCATCCTTTATTTAAAGGGGGAGATCAAGCTGATCCTAACTGTTATAGGCCTATTTCTATTTTGCCCTGTTTATCAAAAGTGTTGGAAAAACTTGTCAATAATCAACTGACTGGCTTTTTTAAAATGTCTACAATCTTCTCTCTGGTATACAATCTGGTTTCCACTCAGGTTATGGATGTGTCACTGCAACTTTAAAGGTCCTCAATGATGTCACCATTGCCCCTTCTAAGCAATGTTGTGCTGCTATTTTTATTGACTTGGCCAAAGCTTTTGATACGGTAGACCATTCCATTCTTGTGGGCCGGCTAAGGAGTATTGGTGTCTCTGAGGGGTCTTTAGGCTGGTTTGCTAACTACCTCTCTCAAAAAGAGTGCAGCGTATAAAGTCAGAAAATCTGCTGTATCAGCCACTGCCTGTCACCAAGGGACTAACCCAAGGCTCAATCCTAGACCCCCCGCTCTTCTCAATTTACATCAATAACATATCTCAGGCAGTAGAAAGCTCTCTCATCCATTTATATGCAGATGATAGTCTTATCTCAGCCGGCCCCTTCCCGGATTTTGTGTTAAATGCTCTACAACAAAGCTTTCTTAGTGTCCAACAAGCTTTCTCTATCCTTCTTCTGAACACCTCCAAAACAAAGGTAATTTGGTTTGGTAAGAAGAATGCCCCTCTCCCCACAGGTGTGATTACTACCTCTGAGGGGTTAGAGCTTGAGGTAGTCACCTCATACAAGTACTTGGGAGTATGGCTAGACGGTACACTGTCCTTCTCTCAGCACATATCAAAGCTGCAGGCTAAAGTTAAATCTAGACTTGGTTTCTTCTATCATAATCGCTCCTCCTTTCACCCCTGCTGCCAAACTAACCCTGATTCAGATGACCATCCTACCCATCACGTAGACATCATTTATAGATTGACAGGTAAGGGATCTCTCGAGCGGCTAGATGTTCTTTACCATTCGGCCATCAAATTTGCCTCCAATGCTCCTTATAGGACACATCACTGCACTCTCTACTCCTCTGTGAACTGGTCATCTCTGTATACCCGTCGCAAAACCCACTGGTTGATGCTTATTTATAAAACCCTCTTAAGGCTCACTCCCCCCATCTGAGATATCTACTGCAGCCCTCATCCTCCACATACAACACCCGTTCTGCCAGTCACATTCTGTTAAAGGCCCCCAAAGCACACACATCCCTGGGTCGCTCGTCTTTTCAGTTCCCTGCAGATAGTAACTGGAACGAGCTGCAACAAATGCTCAAACTGGACAGTTTTATCTCTTCATTCAAAGACTCCATCGTGGACACTCTTACTGACAGTTGTGAATGCTTTGCGTGATGTATTGTCGTCTCTACCTTCTTGCCCTTTGTGCTGTTGTCTGTGCCCAATAATGTTTGTACCATGTTTAGTGCTGCTACCATGTTATTGTCATGTGTTGCTGCCTTGCTATGTTGTTGTCTTAGGTGTCTCTTTATGTAGTGTTGTGTTGTCTCTCTTGTCGTGATGTGTGCTTTGTCCTATATTTGTATTGTTTTTATTTTTGTAAATAAGAATTTGTTCTTAACTGACTTGCCTAGTTAAATAAAGGTTAAATAAACACATTTTAAAACATTCTGGGGAGACGGGCATTCGTCAAGGAGGTGACTAAGAACCCAATGGTCACTCTGAGTTAAAGAGTTCCTCTGTGGAGATGAGAGAACCTTCCAGAAGGACAACCATCTCTGCAGCACTTCACCAATCAGGCCTTCATGCTAGAGTGGCCAGACCGAAGCAACTCCTCAGTAAAAGGCACGACAGCCAGCTTGGAGTTTGTCAAAAGGCACCTAAAGGACTCTAAGACCATGAAAAACAAGATTCTCTGGTTTGATGAAACCAAGATTGAACTCTTTGGCCTGAATGCCAAGCGTCACGTCTGGAGGAAACTTCGCACCATCCCTACGGTGAAGCATGGTGGTGGCAGCCTCATGCTGTGGGGAAGTTTTTCAGTGGGCCTGCTTTTTCAGTGGCCCCCCTGAAAAACTAGTCAGGATTGGGGGAAAGAAGAACAGAGGAAAGTACAGAGAAATCCTTGATGTAAACCTGGGCCAGGGCGCTCAGGACCTCAGACTGGGGTGAAAGTTCACCTCCCAAAGGGACAACGACCCTAAGCACACAGCCAAGACAATGCAAGAGGAGCTTCGGGACAAGTCTCTGAATCTCCTTGACTCGAGGCTGTAATCGCTGCCAAAGGTGTTTCAACAAAGTACTTAGTAAAGGGTCTGAATACTCATGTAAATGTGATATTTCAGTTTTACATTCTTAATACATTTGCAAAAATGTGTAAACCTGTTTTTGCTTTGTCATTATAGGGTATTATGTGTAGATTTGAGGAGGAAAAAAACTATTTAATCAATTTTAGAATAAGGCTGTAATGTAACAAAATGTGGGAAAAGTTAAGGGATCTGAATGCTTTCCGAAAGCACTGTAAATGTGATATTTCAGTTTTTTGCTTTGTCATTATAGGGTATTGTGTGTAGATTGATGAGGAAAAAACTATTTTAGAATATGGCTGTAACATAACAAAATGTGAACAAAGGGAAGGGATCTGAATACTCTGAATTTTTTTATTTTATTGATTTAACTTTTGTTTAACTAGTCAGTTAAGAACAAATTCTTATTTACAATGCACTGTATAGTTCAGACATGTAGTCGATGAGAATTACAAACATCCTCTCCACAGAATTACATGGAGTTTACTGTACCCTCAATGAAACAACATTCTATGTTTTGGCCAGGTATGGTTTCCAATCAGAGGCAGCTGCCATTCGTTGTCTCTGATTGGGAAGCATACTTAGGCAGCCCTTTTTCCTCCTTGAGTTGTGGGATCTTATTTTTGTACTGCTGGGTAAGCCTGCAAGACGTGACGGTCGTTTACCATTGTTTACTATTTTGTTTTTAGTGTTCTGATTTAAATAAAATATCAAGACGAACACATACCACGCTGCACTTTGGTCTACTCCTTTGGACAACCGTTACAGAAGATCCCACCACTAAAGAACCAAGCAGCGTGGGCAGGATGACTGGACCTGGGAGGAAATCCTGGATGGGGCAAGACCCTGGACAAGGCCTGGGGAGTATTGCCGTCCGCAAGAGGAGATAGAGGCAGTGAAAGCGTAACGGCGATACTGGGAGGAACAAGCAAGGCAATAACGGAAGCCCGAGAGGCAGCAGCAAAACATTTTTTGGGGGGGCACACGGGGAGATTGGCGAAGTCGGGGTTGAGATCTGAGCCAACTACCCGTGCTTACCGTGGGGAGCGAGTGACCGAGCAAGCACCGTGTTATGCGGTGATGCGCACTGTGTCGCCAGTGCGCACTCATAGCCCGGTGCGCTTGGTGCAAGCTCCTCACAGTTGCCGTGCTAGAGTTGGAAGTCAGCCAGGAAGAAGTGTGCCGGCTCAGCGTTCCTGGTCTCCAGTGCGTCTCTTCGACCCAGGTTATCCTGCGCCAGGTCTACGCACGGTACCCCCATTCACCAGCACAAACCAGTTTGTCCTGTGCCAGCGCTCCGCCCTTGCTGGGCTAAAACAAACATCCAGCCAGAACGGGGTGTGCCAGCCCTAAGCTCCAGACCTCTGCGCACCCAGTCTCCTGTGCATCTCCCCAGTCTGGTGAGACCGGTTCCAGCTCCACGTAGGAAGCCTCCAGTGATGACCCATGGCCCGGAGCCTGTAGTGATGATCCATGGCACGAAGCATCCAGTGATAATCCATGGCAAGAAGCCTGTAGGGATGATCCATGGCCCGGAGCCTGTAGGGATGTTCCATGGCACGAAGCCTCCAGTGATAATCCATGGCCCGGAGCCTGTAGGGATAATCCATGGCAAGAAACTGTAGGGATGAGCCATGGCCCGGAGCCTGTAGAGATGATCCATGGCCCGGAGCCTGCAGCGACGATCCATGGCACGGAGCCTTCAGCGACGCTCTCCAGTGCGGAGCCTTCAGCGACGCTCTCCAGTGCGGAGCCTTCAGCGACGCTCTCCAGTGCGGAGCCTTCAGCGACGCTCCCCAGTGCGGGGCCTTCAGCGACGCTCCTCAGTCCGGGGCCTCCAGCGACGCTCCCCAGTCCGGGGCCTCCAGCGACGCTCCCCAGTCCGGGGCCTCCAGCGACGCTCCCCAGTCCGGAGCCTCCTGAGACGGCCTGCAGCCCGGAGCCTCCTGAGACGGCCTGCAGCCCGGAGTCTTCAGCGACGGCCTGCAGCCCGGAGTCTTCAGCGACGGCCTGCAGCCCGGAGTCTTCAGCGGCGGCCTGCAGCCCGGAGTCTTCAGCGGCGGCCTGCAGCCCGGAGTCTTCAGCGGCGGCCTGCAGCCCAGAGTCTTCAGCGGCGGCCTGCAGCCCAGAGTCTTCAGCGGCGGCCTGCAGCCCAGAGTCTTCAGCGGCGGCCTGCAGCCCAGAGTCTTCAGCGGCGGCCTGCAGCCCAGAGTCTTCAGCGGCGGTGGTACTGTCACGCCCTGACCTGAGAGAGATGGTTTATTTCTCTATTTTGTTAGGGTGTGGGGTGGGTATTCTATGTTTTATATTTCTATGTTTTGGCCAGGTATGGTTTCCAATCAGAGGCAACTGCCATTCGTTGTCTCTGATTGGGAACCATACTTAGGCAGCCCTTTTTCCCTCCTTGAGTTGTGGGATCTTATTTTTGTACTGCTCGGTAGGCCTGCAAGATGTGACGGTCGTTTACCATTGTTTATTATTTTGTTTAAGTGTTCTGATTTAAATAAAATATCAAGATGAACACATACCACGCTGCACCTTGGTCTACTCCTTTGGACAACCGTTACAACCACATGTAAAATGTGGCAGAGATTCAGGATTATAATCTGATTTAAAGAATATCTTTCAAATTATATCACAGCAGAGAGAAAAGGAAATATTTATATGATTTGTTTTAACAAAGATTGTTTTCAGACTCTCTATTCTGATGTAATTTTCAATTAGCAGGCGACGTTCTGTTAATGCGGGCTCTAAATGCTAGAATTGGTGAAGGAGCAGACTACATAGATTTAGAGGGAAACACCCATGTAGATGGTATTACATCTGTGTATGAATCACAACTGACTACACAGAGCTATGACAGTATTGTCAACAAAAATGGGAAACTAGTTCTCCAGCTCTGTAAAAGCTTGGGTCGGTACATTGTTAATGACAGGACGAAGGGTGACTCTTTGGGTTTACTTGTTGCTCTGCACTATGAGTCATTGTAGTCGACTATGCCAAAACAGATATGGAGCAAGAAAAACATCTATGCCTTTATGGTCCTGCATCAACTAACCACTGTCAGTCCAAAAATATATAAACCACCCCTACATTTTAAACTGGCTAAATCTAAATTGATTAATTCATTATGTGAAAGAAAAAACTACTAAAGGAAAAATGGTTTGACTGCAGGGAAACAAGTAAGACTTTTGTAAAACCAAAAACACAGAGACCCTGTAAACCAGGTGAAATGTTTCATATACCAACACGCCCTAAGCCAATATAAGTAGTTATTATGAAGAAAATACCTCTATGACCAATGAGATGGACAAAATAATCAATGAGAAATTAATTTAGGGAATTATAGTGGAAATTAGATACCAATGTTAAAGGTGATACACAAAAAATATATATATTTGCATTGCAATTTCAGAAAATGTCCATAATACATCTGGTGCTAATAGTTGAATGATATTGTGAAACACTATTATTACCCACCAGTGCTGTGAATTCTCCCGCCGGAGCGGTGGACCAAAACCGCTGTTTGAAGCTGGTGGACCAAAACCGAAAGTAGTTTTTGTTTTGGTTCACCAGCTTCAAACAACTGTTAAAACAATTTTTCTTGAAAATATATTTCACAGCGATTTAGATGGTACAGTGATTCCCTAAACTATTCAGTGCTTGTTTACACACATAAACTGTAATTGAGCGAACAGTGTAGAATTCTAGCAACCAGGAAATTAGCGATTTCCACTAGATCCACAAAGTCAAAACAGCTTTCCTAGTTTGACAAAAGATGGCAGATTAGTAATATTATGAAACACTATTCGCACAATTCCACCAGCATGATCTAGCCTTGTTGATTCAATGTTGTTTTTCCATTTTCAGTGGAACTGGAAACAAGACTAGAGCTGTGTTCGAATACCCATACTAACATACTGTATACTACATACTTAATGAGTATATACTACTTACTATATACTTTTAGTTCATTTTAGTATACTGTAAATGAACAGTATCCTTTCAGTTGAGCGTACTATCACTTCGCCTGTCTACCGGAAGTTGATGCTCTTGCTAGCTTGTTAGCATAACAAATGACTAGCTAGACATTTTACGATTTCGGATGTGTGCGTAAATTAGATCTGGAGTGACAGAGTACGCAAATCCAGAGCGTTGTCAGATTGTCCGCTAAAAAAAATTCTTCAGAATTGCGTTATGGGCCCTAAAAGGTCGGAAATAGTGTCCACTGCTTGTATACTTGGTATTTTGAAAAATTGAAAATGACATCCGGGAACTTTTGGCATACAAACAATATCCATACTATGACCAATATGCATCCTACATACTCAATTTACACAAATAGTATGGTTAATGCTCCTGGGTGGCACAGTGGCCTAACATGCAAACCACACCGCTTGCGTCGTGTGCGCGAGTGTTACAAAATAAATGTACATATATGTTATTCAATCATTGCGCCTCAGCAAGCTTCTGCGTTGCGATGAGCTAAAATAGAAATAGGTTCTATTTGCTCAACGCCCTGCAAGTCCGGCCCCTCTCATCTCACCATTGGTTGTTAGGAGCATATATCTATGTGCCATCTCCTCATTGGTGCTTAGGAGCATATACCCACGTGGGTGTATGAAAGATGAACTGGCGTCCACACGCCAGTCGGTTGTAGTAATGCACCGTAAAGTTGGTTGTCATATAAAGTCCAAAGAAGTAAAAAAGAGGCCTGAAGAAGGAGGAGAGATGACGAGAAAGAAATTCGGATTACTGTTTTATCTTTGGACTAATTGTCGGAGTAGAGGACCTTGTGCATTTCAGGTAAAATAACAACCCAATGTTTATATCCCAGGACAAATTAGCTAGCTAGCTAATTTGCCATACATGTTTAATGCTTCTCGACCTGTCCTGATCGTGTCTGAAGTGGGGGTACAAAATCAACATGCACGCGATTGCGCACGCAGGTGCAGGCGCGCGTCCAGTTTGGTCAGCATGTAAGGCACTGCATCTCAGTGCTAGAGGCATCACTACAGACCCTGGTTCGATCCTGTATCACAACCGGCCGTGATTGGGAGTCCCGTTGGGTGGTGCACAATTGGCCCAGCGTCGTCCGGGTTAGGGTTTGGCCGGGGAAGGCCGTCATTGTAAAATACAAATTTGTTCTTAACTGACTTGCCTAGTTAAATGAATAAAAACAATTCCCTGCACAGACACAGGGAAACACAAGTCTGTAAAACCAAACAGGCTCCTGTGTGGAGCACCTTGTATATTAGACCAAACAGCTATTAAATAATACCCCAAAACATCCACTTTACAGAGAAATCTGTAAATTTATTTTTTTACTAATGTTTTTCTTTCTTTTTGTAAGAAGTTTTCCTCCCTCTTTCCAATCATTTCTGGGTTCCATAACCACCCACCCCTTGACATTACGACATTTCCAAGTGACTGTCACTTCCTCTTGTCTTTGAATGATCACCCCACTGGATAAAAATCAGCATGCATTCATCAGCGAAGAGGACACCTCACTTAAAAGCAATTTCCTCTGATATATTTTCTTCTCTCACAGAGTAGAGAAGCTGGCCCAGTCTCTGATAATGTATCATCTGTTGGCTGAAGACCCTGACCAGAAACAAATTCTCAGGGATAACAAAAGCTTGGAATGCACTATGAGGAGCTTGTCCTCCCCCCCTTCCCCAACACCCCTCCATTGAGACCCCCATTCCTGGACCCCCCATACATCTTTAAGGTTTGATAGTTTGGTAAATGATGCAAAGGTGCCATTGATGGGAAGAATACAACATCAAACCACCTCTGAGATGGAGAGAGAGAGCAAAGGAGTGGCTCAATCAAAGACCCAAAGAAGAGAACACCACCAAAGAGAGGATTAATCAGTCTTTCTTATTCTCTCTCTCTCTCTCTCTCTCTCTCTCTCTCTCTCTCTCGTGCCTGAGCGTGTGTGAGAGCCATCGTGTGTGTGTCAGTGAATGAGTGAAAGGGAGAGGTGAAAGGTCAGTTATTTAGGAAACTCAAAACTGCAAAAGTCTTCAAAGCATGCCACCCGGGCTTCAAAACCCCCCTCAGCTCTAAGCTTTAGAGATGCTTGCCCCCTCAGCAGCAGACGGCCTGATGTCATAGGTCGAATTCCTTGCTAAGAACTAGACCAGGCTCCTATTTGATAGCAGATTGCTAAGTAATCATAGGAGCCAACAGGGAAGGGAGGGGCAGGCCACAGCCCTGACGCTGAAAGGAGCTTTGTATCAGCTGCACCATTTCTATCCCAGTAAGTGAGAAGTGTTGTTGTTGGTCTGTTCTCTTGGGGTGTTTTTCTTTAAATGTGTGTGGGTGTGTTTATGTGGGTTGGTTTTTCTATCCTTGTGGGGAGCTAAATTCCCCAAAAGTCCCCACAAAGATAGACAAACAAGGACCATTCTTCCTCGTGGGGACATTTCCCACGTCCCCATGAGGACACAGGCTATTTTAAGCTTAGGGGTTAGGTTTAGAGTTAGAATTAGGTTAGGGTTACGGGTTAGGTTTAAGAGGGTTTCTGTTTATGCTGGTATCAAACCTTGGGTTACATGGGCCTATTGCAACTTTATTCCCAAGTGCTACGAGTTAGGGTTAAGTTTAGGGTTAGGGGTTAGGGAAAATAATATTTTGAATGGAAATACATTTTAGTTCCCAACAAGGATAGAAGAACATGTGCGTGCGTGCGTGCATGCATGTGTGTATTAAAATGTGGATGCATTTGTGCATGCATGCATGGGTTTATGTGTGTGTTTGCGTGCATGTGTTTGCAGAGTCATTGATTGAACCACTCTCTTACTCTCTACGCATTCTTTGACTTGTTTTATCCAAACACAACTATCTTAATTCAGTGTGCCAATGTTCTGGACCCTTTGATCCACTCTACAGGGGCAGTGGATGGAGGATAGGTTCTGTTGTTGTTCTTGTGGTGAGAATGGGATGGGATGCCATTCTATTGTGAGCAAAGGAGAGAAGAGAAAACAACAACAACAAAAGGAAAGGGGAGTAGGGGGTCCGTTTGGTGTGTGTGTGTGTACATAGGAGTTGTGGAGAGCAGGAGTAGCCCAGGTGGTCTGGGCTTGCCCACATTTCAGGGCTGGGCATGTCTGTAGAATGCTTGGCTGGAATTCAACAGCCTAGGGGTCTGGCAATCCCCCCCCCCCCCCCCCCCCCCCCCCCCCCCCCCCCACACACACCAGGGAGGCCTTCTGCTGGCCTTCTGAGGGCAGAGGGGAACTTTTTAACTATAACTGTACTATAAATGGTGTCAATTTCATTTCAATTTCTGTCAATTGATAAGGTAAAAAAAATTATAAACAACATTCTGTATGTTTCATGGATCAAATTCTTTCTTTAATTGTGATTGCTTTTACTTTGGCTAAATCATGTATTGATGTGAATGGGACATTTGGCACTGTACGTTCCATAATGTGTAACGTGTAAAGTGCAAAGTGTAACGTAGCAACAACAAAGTAGTTACCCCGACACTTTTTGGGGGTTAAACAGCTGAGCGATGGGGTTGTAAAAATTCTCAAATTCATAGACAGAGCTATGGATTCAAGGACTGACCATCCTTGAGATCAAAGTGATAGTTTTGACTAAGTTTTGAAGCTACAGTGTTTGTTAACAATTACTTTGTTTACAAACAAAGTAAGCTTATATTAGGGGTTCTGATTGGGTAAGATTGGGTAAGATTGGGTAAGATGGTTGATGGTTGATGGTTGAACTAAGCTCATGAGGCATGAATAAGTTATGTTCTTCATGAATCAAAGACTATATGAAAGGAATTAAAAGTACTAGAAAGGGATGTGCATACCCCAATTTACACATTTAATGTCCTATATTTCAGATAGTTTTAGAGAAGCATCTGTGGACCTGATTTTAGAAATGAAACTCCGAGCAAACTCAGTGAAGGTTAATGAAGCCTGAACAGACCCAGACACTCTTGGACAGAAGGGGTACGTGAGGAAAAGCAAAACCTCACATGGAAAACAACTAAACATTTTAATGATGTTAAGACAATTGGACTTGAGGTTGGAAAAATTGTGTTTATAGTTTGGAAGGACAGCGCTCCAACAAGAGCAGCAAGTACATGTTTTGAATCAACAGGTAGCTGTTGGTATTGTCTTGCTAGGGACATTTCATTTAAGTTCTGTCTTTTACCTAGTAGCCAATTTAATCATTGCTGTTTGAACTGTCTGATTGCTCAGTACTTGTGCCTGTCGTTGTGGACTTGGATTAGTTTCAGGCCTTTTGTGTAGCAGTTTTGCTAATTTGTGGGGGGTGTTGTCTTCACCTCTGCCAGCCAATCAGCAATCTGTCCTGGGAGGTGTCTTTTAGCTCTGCTAGGTAAATTAGTACTAGCACTTCAGTCTCCCCTGTTTTTTCAGCAGCAGCTGTAAGCGGTGGTATTGTCAAGCGGCGGTGTTGTCGCCGAAACAAAGTCCTCACCCCTCTCTCACTTGAGTATCTTACCTAGTTATTTTCTGGTCTCATTTTGTTCTTTTGTAGCTTTGGCAAGTGTGTGTTTCCCATCCCAGTTTGCTCCTCTCCCTGTAGGTTTTACAGATACTCCCCACCCTGTGGCTGCAACCCTTCTCATTTAGTCTAACCTGCATGCACAACCCATGTGGAATTCCTAGTCTCCAGCAGCATTTGGAACTGCTGATCTGCGGTCAATAAGTCTGAGTTCATCTCAGGCTATATTGCCCTTCAGTCCCTACACTTTTTGGCCCTGACGGAGACATGGATTACCCCAGAGAACACTGCTCCAGTATGGGATCACAATGATGACAGAACTACGTGAGTTTGTATTTTGAATTTCATGGTTGCACATTGAGATTCGTGTTTGCAAGTACGATTCGCAAATTATTATTATTTTTTTCACCTTTATTGAACAAGGCAAATCAGTTAAGAACATTTTTATTTACAATAAAAACAAATATTTAAAAAAAAATTGTTAACCTGTATTTAACTGATGACAGGACCTTTTACTTGACCAATCAGTTCCCTCTGCCAAAACCAGAGCCGCCTAACCATTGGCTGGATTGTTCCATCAATCAAATCTCAGGAAGTAGCTACCCACATGAGCAAGAGAGGATGAGGTAAATAAAACCAAAACGATCTATTTGAAGGTAATCGTCTCTTTTATCTGTGTACTTCAATATTTGTTTGTTTTTTGGGTGAAAAGGTGACAGTAGTTTGCTTATCATGTAAAATATAATGGTACATTTCATACGAACTTCACACCAGCCATTGCATTGACAGCCGCTATTGCCTTAGCTAGCTGGCGTCTGACATCATCAAATTGTATGGATTGCATGCACATATTTAGCTCATATTATTGCGGCTGTAGTGAAATGCTTATGTTCTTAGCTCGAACAGTGCAGTAATATCTAACAATACACGCAAATCTTAAAAGAATAGATTAAGAAATATTAGGATGAGCAATGTTGGAGCCCGGAGTATAAATATATGTATGTGATGGGATGTGTAGACATAATGGACAGTATATGGATAGACTATGTAGTATAGCTGAAGAATACGGATAGGCCTTGACTAAAATACAGTATTGACATATGAAGTGGTTAAAACGGTATGGAAACACAGTTATTGAAGTGATGAGCAGGCTAGCTTTATCAGGCATCTTTAGAGGTGAGGGGAAAGCAGATATACAGTATTTGCTAGTTAAACAACTTATTGATAAAGTTGATATAAATGCCATTACTTAGATATCTATATAAATTGAAACTGCTGCATAGCTAGCTAACTCCCATCATCATCCCTGCATTGTAGCTAGGTTTCTATCAAATAAAAACTATATATTTGCTAGCTGTATTTTAGACTTGTTCTTGACTTTTCAACACTTGTCAAACTTCTTCATTCCACTGCTTGCTATGTTACAGCCTTATTCTAAAATGGATTAAAAAAATAATAATCTTCATCAATCTACACACAATACCCCATAATGACAAAACAAAATCAGGTTTTTAGAAATTTTGCAAATTCAGAAAAAATAAAAAACAGGAATGTTACATAAAAATTCAGACACTTTGCTATGAGACTCGGAATTGAGCTCAGGTGCATCCTGTTTCTTTTGATTATCCTCGATGTTTCTACAACTTTGGAGTCCTCCTGTGGTAAAATTCAATTGATGTGACATGATTTGGAAAGGCACACACCTGTCTATATAAGGTCCCACAGTTGACTGTGCATATCAGAGCAAAAACCAAGCCATGAGGTCGAAGAAATTGTCCATAGAGCTCCAAGACCGGATTGCGTCGAGGCGCAGATCTGGGGAAGGGTACCAAAAAATGCCTGAAGCATTGAAGGTCCCCAACAACATAGTGGCCTCCATCATTCTTCGTTTGGAACCACCAACTCAGCCTAGTGCTGGCCGCCTGGCCAAACTGAGCAATCGGGGGAGAAAGACCTTGGTCAGGGCTGTGACCAAGAACAGAGCTCCAGAGTTCCTCTGTGGAGATGGGAGAACCTTCCAGAAGGACAACCATCTCTGCAGCACTCCACCAATCAGGCCTTTATTGTAGAGTGGCCAGACGGAAGCCACTCCTCAGTAAAAGGCACGACAGCCCGCTTGGAGTTTGCCAAAAGGTGCCTAAAGACTCTCAGACCATGAGAAAGAAGATTCTCTGGTCTGATGAAACTAAGATTGAACTCTTTGGCCTGAAAGCCAAGTGTCACATCTGGAAGAAACCTGAACCATCCCTACAGTGAAGCATGGTGGTGGCAGCAAAATGCTGTTGGGATGTTTTTCAGTGGCAAGGACTGGGAGACTAGTCAGGATCGAGGAAAAGATGAACAGAGCAAAATACAGAGAGATTCTTGATGAAAACCTGCTCCAGAGCGCTCAGGACCTCAGACTGGGGCGAAGTTTCACCTTCCAACAAGATAAGGACCCTAAGCATACAGCCAGGACAATGCAGGAGTGGCTTCGGGACAAGTCTCTGAATGTCCTTGAGTGGCCCAGCCAGAGGCCGGACTTGAACCCGATTGAACATCTCTGGAGAGACTTGAAAATAGATGTGCAGCAATGCTCCCCATCCAACCTGACAGAACTTGAGAGGATCTGCAGAGAAGAATGGGAGAAACTCCCCAAATACAGGTGTGTCAAGCTTGTAGCGTCATACCCAAGAAGACTTGAGGCTGTAATCACTGCCAATGGTGCTTAAAAAAAGTACTGATTAAAGGGTCTGAATACTTATGAATAAGCTATATTTCATTTTTTTTTTTTTTTAATACATTTGCAAAATTTTCTAAAAACCTGTTTTTGCTTTGTCATTATGAGGTATTGTGTGTAGATTGATGAGGGAGAGAACTATTTAATCAATTTTAAAATAACGCTGTAACCTAACAATATTTGAAAAATGTATACTTTCCGAATGCACTGTATCTGCTTCAAGTTGCCTGACTGAATACTGGGGCCTTCATTGGTACCTTCCCTTTGATTACAGCAAGAGTCTCCATGTTTCTTCGCATTTAATAAATACTATATGTAACCACTCAAATTCATTATAACTGCTACGAACACGAGATACAATACATTCCCTTGTCCCTGACTGCACTTAGACAGGCAGCCCAATTCAGATTTTTTTCCCCCCCACTTTTGACCAATCACATATCTTTTCACATAAGAATTATTTCAGAAATGATTCACGCACTCATCAACCGAACATCCCTGGTCATCCCTACTGCCTCTGATCTGGCAGACTCACTAAACGCAAATGCTTTGCTTGTAAATTATGTCTGAGTGTTGGAGTGTGCCCCTGGCTTTCCGTAAATAAAAAAAAACAAGAAAATGGTGCCATCTGGTTTGTTTAATGTAAGGAATTTGAAATGATTTATACTTTTACATTTGATACTTAAGTATTTTTTTAAACCAAATACTTTTACTCAAGTATAATTTACTGGGTCAGTTTTACTTGAGTCATTTTCTATTAAGTTATCTTTACTTTTACTCAAGAATGACACTTGGGTACTTTTTCCACCACTGCAATTGGATGCGTAAAAGATGCAGCAACTCAGTAGGTTTCAATGGGGGGAGTCTGTTGGGGGGGCTAGGCTTATTGTGCTGTCCATCAGAAAAGTTGCAAAGACTATCCATCAAACAGTTTTCCGCACCAAACAGCTGCGTTGGACATGCATTTCATGCATTTTGGTTTGAAGGTAGCCTTACTCTGTGTTTCAACTTGTATCTTCATGTCTCTAACGTCGCTCTCACTCCCTCTGACCCCTAAGCCCTCACCCCTGACCTCCCATTGTCCCAGGGCCTCCAGCAAAACTCTCTAATCATTCTCTGACAGGGAGTTACTCCAGGAGTAGACAGGTTTATGGTGCATAGGGATTAGCTATATATATATATATATATATACACAGTTGAAGTCGGAAGTTTACATACACCTGTAAAGGGTGAGTACTGGTGGCAGACAAGTCAGGCGCAGGAGAGCAAAACGGATTGACAACGGTGCAGTTTAATAAATAAAACCACCGTAAACAGTACAATAAATCAATGGGAAAAACCCGTCACACACCAGCATAACGTGCACAAGCACTACGCATACTGGCAGCAGAGAAGTCAGGCGCAGGAGAGCAAAACCGATTGACAACGGTGCAGTTTAATAAATAAAACCTCCGTAAACAGTACAATAAATCAATGGGAAAAACCCGTCACACTCCAGCATAATGTGCACAAGCACTACAATAAACAATTCCGGACAAGGACATGGGGGGGAACAGAGGGATAAATACACAACATGTAATGATGGAATTGAAACCACGTGTGTGGGTAGACAAGACAAAAAAAATGGAAAATGAAAGGTGGCTCGGCGATGGCTAGAAGACCGGTGACGTCGACCGACGAACATTGCCCGAACAAGGAGAGGGACCTACTTCAAAGGAAGTCGTGACAACACCTTAGCCAAATACATTTAAACTCAGTTTTTCACAATTCCTGAAATTTAATCCAAGTAAAAAATCCCTGTTTTAGGTCAGTTAGGATATCCACTTTATTTTAAGAATGTGAAATGTCAGAATAATAGTAGAGAGAATGATTTATTTCAGCTTTTATTTCTTTCATCCCATTCCCAGTGGTTCAGAAGTTTACATACACTCAATTAGTATTTGAAAGCATTGCCTTTAAATTCTTTAACTTGGGTCAAATGTTTTGGGTAGCCTTCCATAAGCTCCCAACAATAAGTTGGGTGAATTTTGGCCCATTCCTCCTGACAGAGCTGGTGTAACCGAGTCAGGTTTGTAGGGATCCTTGCTCGCACACGCTTTTTCAGTTCTGCCCACACATTTTCTATGAGATTGAGGTCAGGGCGTTCTGATGGCCACTCCAATACCTTGACTTTGTTGTCCTTAAGCCATTTTACCACAACTTTGGAAGTATGCTTGAGGTCATTGTCCATTTGGAAGACCCATTTGTGACCAAGCTTTAACTTCCTGACAGATGTCTAGAGATGTTGTTTCAATATATCCACATAATTTTCTTTCCTCATGATGCCATCGATTTTGTGAAGTGCACTAGTCCCTCCTGCAACAAAGCACCCCCACAACATGATGCTGCCACCCCCGTGCTTCACGGTTGGGATGGTCTTCTTCGGCTTGCAAGCCTCCCCCTTTTTCCTCCAAACATAACGATGGTCATTATGGCCAAACAGTTCTATTTTTGTTTCATCAGACCAGAGGACATTTCTCCAAAAAGTACGATCTTTGTCCCCATGTGCAGTTGCAAACCATAGTCTGGATTTTTTAATGGCGGTTTTGGAGCAGTGGCTTCTTCCTTGCTGAGTGGCCTTTCATGTTATGTCGATATAGGACTCGTTTTACTGTGGATAAAGATACGTTTGTACCTGTTTCCTCCAACATCTTCACAAGGTCCTTTGCTGTTGTTCTGGGATTGATTTGCACTTTTTGCACCAAAGTACGTTAATCTCTAGGAGACAGAACGTGTCTCCTACCTGAGCGGTATGACGGCTGCGTGGTCCCATGGTGTTTACACTTGCTTACTATTGTTTGTACAGATGAACGTGGTACCTTCAGGCATTTGAGAAATGCTCCCAAGGATGAACCAGACTTGTGGAGGTCTACAATATTTTTCTGATGTCTTGGCTGATTTCTTTTGATTTTCACATGATGTCAAGGAAAGATGCACTGAGTTTGAAGGTAGGCCTTGAAATACATCCACAGGTACACCTCCAATTGACTGAAATGATGTCAATTAGCCTATCAGAAGCTTCTAAAGCCATCACATCATTTTCTGGAATTTTCCAAGCGGTTTAAAGGCACAGTCAACTTAGTGTATGTAAACTTCTGACCCACTGGAATTGTGATACAGTGAATTATAAGTGAAATAATTTGACTGTAAACAATTGTTGGAAAAATGACTTGTGTCATGCACAAAGTAGATGTCCTAACTGACTTGCCAAAACTATAGTTTATTAATTAATGAGAAATTTGTGGAGTGGTTGAAAAACGAGTTTTAATGACTCCAACCGAAGTGTATTTAAACTTCCGACTTCAACTGTATATATAACAAATATGCACGACTTACTGACACTGACATGGAGTGCTTCGTGTTCCTGCTGGTAGTAGGCATCAACCTGGATGCAGGGAAATGTCCTCCCTTGGAGTTTGGTTGTATCTTCCCAAGTTACAAGCTTAGCTACAATTCATCATGACAGAGACTAACATGTGGATCTATTTCTGTCTAACCTTGTGAATAAACTCCAAGAACAAGATGATTTTCCTGGTGGCTAGGAGGTTCCAAAGTTCTTTACATACATCTGTCTGGGTGTTAGGGATGTGCTTCAACCCGAAGATCAGCGCAAAGAGAGGGGGAAGAAATTACATTTCAGTGCTGGTTCAAGTTGCTGAGAACCACAACTACCTTTTAATCATTTTGTAAACAGTTTTACATATTCATGAGCTTAACCAAGTTGTCACCAGTTTAGTTTTAGCTAGCTAGTCTTTTTGCTGTGAAATTGAGGGCATTTTTCTTGCCAACTTTTTCAGTCATCAATTAATCAGTAAACAGTCAATGGAATGAAGTAGGTTGACAAGTGTTAAAGTCAGTAACAAGTCTTTATATTTAGCAAATATATCGTTTTTTTTCTAGAAACCTAGCTAAGTTTAGCTAAACTGCAGTGATGATGGTGGGAGTTAGCTAGCTTGCTTTCCTCCAGCAGATTCAATTTAGCTAGCTATCAATCAGATGGTTAACTAGCAAATGTATTTGTTTTCCCCTCACATTTTAAAGCTGCCTGATAAAGCTAGCCAGGTGATAGTAAAGCAAGGATGAATTTCAAAGGCCAGCTAACTAACGCAATAGTGGCTGTTTGTGCAATGGCTGGTCTGGAGTGTCTGAAATGTACCATTATATTTCACATGATAAGCTAACTACTGTCAAGCCTTTTCACCCCCCAAAAAATGGATGTACACAGTTAGCAAGATTATCTTCAAGTAGATCATTTTGGTTTTATTTACCTCATCCTCTCTTGCTCATGTTTGCAGCTACTTCCTGAGATTTGATTGATGGAACAATCCAGCCAATGGTTAGATGGGAGGAAAAGGTCATGCCCCCTGAGCTGTTCAAATAGAATGTTTAATTGAAAATCTCTCTATACAAACCTCTTGGTAACATGACAACTGTGACAGAACTCATAACAGAATTTTCATACTCATAAATTGACTTGTAATAATTCAGAATATATATTATGCATGCAAATATTATTGAATGTATTAAAATTTCAAGATTGCGACCTGTTAAATATATTACTCACTCAGCCCCTAGCCAGCTGGTCATGCTCCGACGCAATTTTCTCTCTCTGCCACTACTCTGTCCTCTTCTATCCTATCTTCTCTAACTTCTGCTAAATCCTTCTCCCTCCTTTCTCCTGAATTTGTCCGTGATGTGTACGCCGAGGAACTTAAAACGTTCCACCTTCTCTACTGCTGTCCCGTCGATGTGGATGGGGGGAGGGGGTGCTCCCTCTGCTGTTTCCTGAAGTCCACGATCATCTCTTTTGTTTTGTTGACATTGAGTGAGAGGTTATTTTCCTGACACCACACTCCGAGGGCCCTTACCTCTCTGTAGGCTGTCTCATCGTTGTTGGTAACCAGGTCTACCATTGTAGTGTCGTCTACAAACTTGATGATTGAGTTGGGAGCGTGCATAGCCACGCAGTCATGGGTGAACAGGGAGTACAGTAGAGGGCTGAGAACTCACCCTTGTGGGGACCCAGTGTTGAGGATCAGCGGGTTGGAGATGTTGTTTCCTACCTTCACCACCTGGGGGCGGCCCATCAGAAAGTCCAGGACCCAGTTGCACATGGCGGGGTCGAGACCCAGGGTCTCGAGCTTAGTGACGTGTTTGGAGGGTACTATGGTGTTAAATGCTGAGCTGTAGTCAATGAACAGCATTCTTACATAGGTATTCCTCTTGTTCAGATGGGATAGGGCGGTGTGCAGTGTGATGGCGATTGCGTCATCTGTGGACCTATTGGGGCGGTAAGCAAATTGGAGTGGGTCTAGGGTATCAGGTAGGGTGGAGGTGATATGGTCCTTGACTAGTCTCTCAAAGCACTTCATGACGACAGAAGTGAGTGCAATGGGGCGATAGTCATTTAGTTCAGTTACCTTAGCTTTCTTGGGAACAGGAACAATGGTGGCCATCTTGAAGCATGTGGGGACAACAGACATGGATAGGGATTGGTTGAGTATGCCCGTGAACACACCAGCCAGCTGGTCTGCGCATGCTCTGAGGATGCGGCTAGGGATGCCGTCTGGGCCGGCAGCCTTGCGAGGGTTAACACATTTAAATGTTTTACTCACGTTGGCCACGGAGAAGGAGAGCCCACGGGCTTTGGTAGCGGGCTGTGTCAGTGGCACTGTATTGTCCTCAAAGCAAGCAAAGAAGTTTAATTTGTCTGGGAGCAAGACGTCGGTGTCCACGACAGGGCTGGATTTCTTTTTGTAATCCGTGATTGACTGTAGACCCTGCCACATATGTCTCGTGTTTGAGCCGTTGAATTGCGACTCTACTTTGTTTCTATACTGACGCTTTGCTTGTTTGATTGCCTTGCGGAGGGAATAGCTGTACTGTTTGTATTCGGTCATGTTTCCGGTCACCTTGCCATGATTAAAAGCAGTGGTTTGCGCTTCCAGTTTCGCGCAAATGCTGCCATTAATCCACGGTTTCTGGTTAGGGAAGGTTTTAATAGTCATAGAGCGTACGACATCTCCGATGCACTTGCTAATAAACTCGCTCAACGAGTCAGCATATACATCAATGTTATTGTCCAAGGCTATCCGGAACATATCCGGATAACTACCCTATGCTTTGACCTCTTTCTCCCCTTTCTCTCCAGATTAACAAACTGCCCACTTGACCCCATCCCCTCATCCCTTCTCCAGACCAACTCTGGAGACCTCCCATTCTTCAATTCCCTCATCAACTCATACCTGACCACTGGCTGTGTCTCTTCTGACTTAAAGATGGCCTGAGTCGCTCCCCTGCTTAAGAAACCAACACTCGACCCCTCTGATGTCAAACTACAGACCAGTATCCCTTCTTTCTTTTCTTTCCAAAACACTTGAGCGTGTTGTCTCTGACAAACTCTCTCGTTATCTCTCTCAGAACTATCTTCTTGACCCTAACCAGTCAGGCTTCAAGCCGGTTTACTCAACTGAGACTGCTCTTCTCTGTGTTCCAGAGGCTAACCGCTCTGCTGAAGCTGACTCGCTCTCCTCTGTTCTCATCCTAATAGATCTGTCTGCTGCCTTCAACACAGTGAACCATCAGATCCTCCTCTCCAGCCTCTCAGGGTTGGGCATCTCAGTCTCTGCACACTCCTGGATTGCATCCTACCTGGCAGGTCGCTCCTACCAGGTGCCGTGGAGAGGATCTGTGTCTGCAATACTGGTGTCCCCCAGGGCTCGGTACTAGGCCCTCTCCTCTTTTCTCTTTACGCAAAGTCACTCGGCTCTGCCATATCCTCACATGGTCTCTCTTATCATTGCTATGGGGATGAAACTAAACTACTCTTCTCATTCCCCCATTCTGCCACCCAAGTGGCGACGTGCATCTCTGCGTGCCTGGCAGACATCTCCGCTTGGATGTCGGCCCACCACCTCAAGCTCAACCTTGGCCAAATGGAGCTACACTTCCTCCTGGGGAAGGCCTACCAACTCAGACCTCTCCAACAACTCCACGGTGTCCCCCTCCCAGAGTGCAAAGAAATTTGGCATGATCCTGGACAACACCCTGTCGTTCTCAGCAAACATCAATGCAGTGACTCGCTCCTGCAAGTTCATGCTCTACTATGTCTGTAGAGTACGACGTTTCCTCACACAGGAAGAGGCGCAGGTCATAATCTAGGCACTTGTCATCTCCCGTCTAGACTACTGCAACTCTCTGTTGGTTAGGCTACCCGCTTGTGCCATCAAAACCCTGCAACTTATCCAGAATGCCGCAGCCCGCCAAGTTCAACCTTCCTAAGTTCTCCCATGTCACCATGCTCCTCCGCACACTCCACTGGCTTCCAGTTGAAGCTCACATCATATTCAAGACCCTGGTGCTTGCCTACAAAGCAACAAGGGGAACGGCACCTCCTTACCTTCAGGCTATGCTCAAACCCTAAATGCCAACCCGAGCACACAATTCCGCCACATCTGGTCTCTTGGCCCTCCCACCCCTACAGGAGGGCATCCCCCGGCAGCCCAGTCAAAGCTCTTCTCTGCCCTGGCACTCCAATGGTGGAACAAGCTTCCACCTAAAGTCAGGACAGCAGAGTTCCTGCTCCTCATTCGAAAATTGTCTGAAACCCTACCTCTTTGAAGAGCATCTTAAATAACTCTCACGGTGCATGGAGAGGTCTGAGGGTAATGCATTGAGTACTTTGCAGCACATTATTTGAAATGTATGGGTTAAATAAGTAGCAAGGCCAGCCAAAAGTGTCACTACCAATAGCTTGGGTTACTTATGTATGTATTAATATTCCTGTGGAGAAAGTCCAAGTCAGGACACCCTCTGTTATAAATTAGTTTTTATACATTGTTTTGCAAAATGTTTTCCATATACAGTAGAATATTCAGAAACATATGGCGCATATGGAAGATATATTGGAGGAGGGAGTGACCTCAGTGACCCCATAGAAAACAATTACAATAGGAAAAGGGGAGACGTGAGAAAGGATAATATTAAAGGAGTGAGATGATTTATGGACAGAGAGAGATTTATTCGTACAGCATGTTCTAACCCACATGACGAACCATGGTAAAAAAAATAGGCTATAGTTTAATTCGGATTCAACTATAGCCCAAATCATTGTGTGAACCCTAAGAAATCGCTTGTGATGTAAACCATGGTATTATATACAGTAGTTACCAGAACTATTAGATATAGTTCAATTGAATAAATATCGCAAACCAATAAAAAAAAAGACAGTTTACCCCAGACTGTAATGTCAAGACTAAATAATTACTTGGGATGTGAGATAGTAATAAAAAGGCTATAGTTATAGTAATATAGTATATTTATTTAACAAATATCATGAAGGGTAAAAACAAATAGTACAGTCCCCTCTCATATGGCCACAGAGAGTGCACATTCAGTACATGGTGTACACATTATAGGCCGACCTGATCTTTACTGTGCTGTGCATTCATTCACATTGGAAAGCACGGATTGCTAAAAGCTTAGCAGTGTTGGAATAGAAAATGCTAATATACTAAAGAAGACAGAACACAACAAAGACCAGGAGTCAATCAGATCAGCGTTAACCGCTGTAACTGACAATCGCATAGCTTATTGCTTTTGTTTAGGCAGTGTCGGGGGTGTAACTGTGTTGGAGCTGTAAAATTGGTGAGAGGCTGCTATTGTGGTCATTGTCATGAAACCACACCCGTCCCCCGTGTTAGAAGTTCTTCATTTTAACGAGAAAGTGTAGGTTATGTAGAAAAAATTACACTCAAATTGAAAATCATTAAACAAAATAATAAGGGGTTAGAGCCCGTCTAAGCCACCTTCTGTCTATTCCCCTACTATGTGTATCCTTCTCTGTACACAGTACTGCCCCAACAAATAAAAAACTTGAAAGGGTCAGACCTCCATTAAAAAAAATGGTGAGAATCCATACTTTACAAACCCCACTGCAGTTTCCACAGAATGTAGGTCCTGGTGCTGGAAACACAGATGCATTACTTATTTCCTAGCAAATGCACTCACACACATTATCATCTACTTGTTTGTGACAGAGAGGGAGCGGGAAGCATATCTGTGAGCCAGCTCACTCCTCCATGTTTTCCTCTATAGTGTTATGCTTGGCACCTGTTATGCTGAACAGGCACACACGAGCACACACACATGGACACACACACATACTCCTTCTCTTCCCCCTCGCTTTCTCTCAGAGAATAAACTTAGATGCTCCGCATTCTTCGAATAACCATGTTTTTTCAAGATGTTCACCCCTTCCCTCTCTCCCTCTTGCTTTCCATCTTTACCGACACTGGCCCCATAGTCACCGATGATGCATCTAAGCCGGCCTGTACAATGTGAAAACCACCCCTATTATGACACAACACCTCCCAGGATTCCCGGCCCTGTGAAATGTTGAGGGGGGCAGGTGATGACTTTGGAATGCGTGAGGACACAGGAGGTGGAGGGGATGAGCAAACTTCAAGTGTCATATGTCCCCATGGCAGCGGCAGTTTCGTATACGTGTTCTATAAGTCAATGTGCTGGCTGGAAACAAGCGGCTCTCTGGATCCTACTATGTGTTTGGTTTGGCAGCCATGTTTGTTTTTTATTGATAAAGCTACCAGTGTTCCATGCGGCTGTTATGCTCCTCGTTCTTTGTTTTGTTTTTCCCATCTATGGTTGGATAACTCCATTTTCCCCCACGTTTTCACAAAACACATTTTTCCAATGGAGTTAGCTGTATTTTTCTCAATAAAAAGGCCTTTAGGACAAAACACCACATGTGCCAATGAAAACGTTAAAGACAAAGATTCACTCGAAGCTGAAGCGTCACTGCATGTTTTCATGTTTTATTTGGGTTGTAAAGCTAAAATATTTTAAGATTTTGCTGCTTCCACACTTTGACCAGAACACTGGTGTGTATGACCAAGGAATGCAGTAGGCTTTTTGAGATTTTCTATTCGAGATCTGATATAAGTGACCTACAAACAGAGTGCTCTCTGAAACCAATGGTCTAAATGACCACAACACTGTGATGTCAAAGGCTCAAACTTCCTGTGAGATTTAAATATTGTGAAAAGCTGAAATTAGGCTAAGCACATTCCTGATCTGAGCTTATAGAATAAAGTGTACTGAACACTGTGCATCTACCATATGTCAGGTCAAATCTCCTGTATTGTGTAGAGGATTGGAGCACAGCTGGGCATGCCACATCTCTCTCACACACACACACACACACACACACACACACACACACACACACACGCAGATGTGCACACCTGCCTGCGCACACACACACACCTGAGATCTCACCTTGTCTCTTACACACTTAGAGTAGTGGACAGGTGTTACAGTAGTCCCAGGTGTTGGAGCAGCGCAGTCTCTAATAGAGTGAGAGGAAACAAAGGTACAGTTTGTGCCGATCGTGCCAGAGAGACAGACAGAAAATCAACGTACTTCAGGCTGTGTGTGCACTGCATTGAGTATTGTCTATGGTGATTGCAAGGCATGGGCAGGTCAGCATCCTAGATGAGCGATGCACAAAAAACAAACATTTCCGATAAATATGATATATTGCAACATGCTGCGCTCCTGCAAGTCCTATTAATGAAAGTTTACCAATACCTTGCAGTGAGGTGAGCAAAACATTCCAGAAATGTAGCTACAAACAACTTTGAGCTTACCCAAACTGGAGACGATGGATCCATCACATGACAGCCTGTAGGATGTGAAATATTTCATTGACGAACAATGAAATCAAAGTAAACGATGTTGTCCATAACAGAGCCCTTAAAAAGTGCTGGATATACAGACACACAGCATGCGGCACAATAAAATATTCTCTGGCATAGAAGAGGTCGCATCTGGAAATCCTGAGGCATCTCTGCGTGAGTTCATATCTACTAAATTGAACATTTCACTAGACCAGGTACAAATAATTAAATTTTTGTGAATACATAGGATGGGAGGTACATTCCACCATGGTCCACGCCCCATAAAAGCTTGTTTTTGAGCACTTCCAGCTGAAAACACTTGTTCAAAGAAAAGGAAGAGAACTAAAAGGCACAAACTATGGAATGAATGACAAGTTCCTCAAACAAATCTGAGTCTGATATATTGCATATATATACTTTGCAAGGAACACATCTAACTGATGTTGAACATGAAAATTACAAATGAAGTGGATAGGCCAAATGTATTATTCTTCCTTTAATTCCAAGAGCAGAGGGGTCAGGGTAGTGTCTACTAAACTAACATATGGAATTGTTTTAAGACGGTCATACCATGGATTATTCAGCTATTCATATTTAGAATACTTAAACAACACAATGTAACTCCAAGTCAATCACACTTCTGTGAAATCAAACTGTCCACTTAGGAAGCAACACTGATTGACAATACATTTCACATACTGTTGTGCAAATGGAATAGACAACAGGTGGAAATTAAAGGCAATTAGCAAGACACCCCCAATAAAGGAGTGGTTCTGCAGGTGGTGACCACAGACCACTTCTCAGTTCCTATGCTTCCTGGCTGATGTTTTGGTCACTTTTGAATGCTGGCGGTGCTTTCACTCTAGTGGTAGCATGAGACAGAGTCTACAACCGACACAAGTGGCTCAGGTAGTGCAGCTCATCCAGGATGGTACATCAATGCGAGCTGTGGCAAGAAGGTTTGCTGTGTCTGTCAGAATGGTGTCCAGACCATGGAGGCGCTACCAGGAGACAGGCCAGTACATCAGGAGATGTGGAGGAGGCCGTAGGAGGGCAACAACCCAGCAGCAGGACCGCTACCTCCTCCTTTGTGCAAGGAGGAGCAGGAGGAGCCCTGCCAGAGCCCTGCAAAATGACCTCCAGCAGGCCACAAATGTGCATGTGTCTGCTCAAACGGTCAGAAACAGACTCCATGAGGGTGGTATGAGGGCCCGACGTCCACAGTTGGGGGTTGTGCTTACAGCCCAACACCGTGCAGGACGTTTGGCATTTACCAGAGAACACCAAGACTGGCAAATTCGCTACTGGCGCCCTGTGCTCTTCACAGATGAAAGCAGGTTCACACTGAGCACATGTGACAGATGTGACAGAGTCTGGAGACGCCGTGGAGAACGTTCTGCTGCCTGCAACATCCTCCAGCATGACCGGTTTGGCGGTGGGTCAGTCATGGTGTGGGGTGACATTTCTTTGGGGGGCCGCACAGCCCTCCATGTGCTCGCCAGAGGTAGCCTGACTGCCATTAGGTACCGAGATGAGATCTCAGACCCCTTGTGAGACCATATGCTGGTGCGGTTGGCCCTGGGTTCCTCCTAATGCAAGACAATGTTAGACCTCATGTGGCTGGAGTATGTCAGCAGTTCCTGCAAGAGGAAGGCATTAATGCTATGGACTGGCCCGCCCGTTCCCCAGACCTGAATCCAATTGAGCACATCTGGGACATCATGTCTCGCTCCATCCACCAATGCCACGTTGCACCACAGACTGTCCAGGAGTTAGCGGTGTGACTGTCCAGGAGTTGTGTGTGACCACCTCATCAGGAGAATGCCCAGGCGTTGTAGGGAGGTCATACAGGCATGTGGAGGCCACACACACTACTGAGCCTCATTTTGACTTGTTTTAAGGACATTACATCAAAGTTTGATCAGCCTGTAGTGTGGTTTTCCACTTTAATTTTGAGTGTGACTCCAAATCCAAACCTCCATGGGTTGATAAATTGGATTTCCATTGATTATTTTTGTGTGATTTTGTTGTCAGCACATTCAACTATGTAAAGAAAAAAGTATTTAATACGATTATTTCATTCATTCAGATCTAGGATGTGTTATTTTAGTGTTCCCTTTATTTTCTTTAGCAGTGTATATAGGGGACAGATATTTAAACCCTTATTTTTGTTGGCACAAAAACTACCTCCATACTTCCATTAATTTGTATGGGTAACCTTCACATTAGTTCAGACGCTACAGATGTTTTTGTGACAAGACCGATTTTCTCATGGTCTGACAAACACTGCTGTAGCTTGGCCACCCTCCACCGCAGATGAGTAAAGCCGACATAGGCGGATGCAGTGGATTGAGACTCAGCCCGTGCAAAATAGCTTTAGCTTAAACTGTCGGTTTTTGATGGGAAGTGTTTTATGTTAATTAGATTGACACATGGGTGTGTCAATAGACAACTCTGTTCTTGATCCACTGGTTGACAGGTCCCATGGCAGTGGGCACATGCATTCAACAGGCACTCCAGTAACCATTAAAGGCAACATGGTACAACAAGGTACGGTGAGGGAAAAAAGTATTTGATCCCCTGCTGATTTTGAACGTTTGCTCACTGACAAAGAAATGATCAGTCTATAATTTTAATGGTAGGTTTATTTGAACTGTGAGAGACAGAATAACAACAAAAAAAATCCAGAAAAACGCATTTAAAAAATTGTGTAAATTGATATGTATTTTAATGAGGGAAATAAGTATTTCACACCCTCTCAATCAGAAAGATTTCTGGCTCCCAGGTGTCTTTTATACAGGTAATGAGCTGAGATTAGGAGCACACTCTTAACCTGTTGGGGGTAGGGGGCAGTATTTACACGGCCGGATAAAAAACGTACCCGATTTAATCTGGTTATTACTACTGCCCAGAAACTAGAATATGCATATAATTATTGGCTTTGGATAGAAAACACCCTAACGTTTCTAAAACTGTTTGAATGGTGTCTGTGAGTATAACAGAACTCATATGGCAGGCAGAAACCTGAGAAGATTCTGTACAGGAAGTGCCCTCTCTGACCATTCTTTGACTCTGTTTTTTGAAGACTGAGGATCTTTGCTGTAACGTGACACTTCCTACGGCTCCCATAGGCTCTCAGAAGGCGGGAAAAAGCTGAATGGTGTAATTCCAGCCACTGGCTGAAAAACATTAGCGCTTTTGGCAAGTGCTCTATCAGAGGACAATGGGCTGAGGCACGTGCATGAGTCGACCCCATTTTTATTTTCTTTCGTCTTTGAACCTAAACAAGCTTTCCCGGTCGGAATATTATCGCTTTTTTACGAGAAAAATGGCATAAAAATTGATTTTAAACAGCGGTTGACATGCTTCGAGGTACGGTAATGGAATATTTAGAATTTTTTTGTCACGAAATGCGTCACCCTTCTTTACCATTCGGATAGTGTCTTGAACACACAAACAAAACAGAGGATATTTGGATATAACTATGGATTATTTGGGACCAAACCAACATTTGTTATTGAAGTAGAAGTCCTGGGAGTGCATTCTGACGAAGACAGCAAAGGTAATAACATTTTTCTTATAGTAAATCTGACTTTGGTGAGTGGCTAAATAGCTAGCCCTGTGATGCCGGGCTAACTACTTAGAATATTGCAAAATGTGCTTTCACCGAAAAGCTATTTTAAAATCGGACATATCGAGTGCATAGAGGAGTTCTGTATCTATAATTCTTAAAATAATTGTTATGTTTTTTGTGAACGTTTATCGTGAGTAATTTAGTAAATTCACCGGCAGTGTTCGGTCGGAATGCTAGTCACATGCTAATGTAAAAAGCTGTTTTTTGATATAAATATGAACTTGATTGAACAAAACATGCATGTATTGTATAACATAATGTCCTAGGGTTGTCATCTGATGAAGATCATCAAAGGTTAGTGCTGCATTTAGCTGTGGTTTGGGTTTATGTGACATTATATGCTAGCTTGAAAAATGGGTGTCTGATTATTTCTGGCTGGGTACTCTGCTGACATAATCTAATGTTTTGCTTTCGTTGTAAAGCCTTTTTGAAATCGGACAGAGACAGGAGACGCGTCAATCCTGTTTCTGAAGGCTTTAGAGAGCCAATGGAAGCCTTAGAAAGTGTCACGTAACAGCTCAGATACTGTAATTTTGATAGAGATGCAACAGAGGGACTACAAATTGTCAGACAGGCCACTTCCTGCTTGGAATCTTCTCAGGTTTTTGCCTGCCATATGAGTTCTGTTATACTCACAGACACCATTCAAACAGTTTAATAAACTTTAGAGTGTTTTCTATCCAAATCTACTAATTATATGCATATTTCTGGGCAAGAGTAGTAACCAGATTATATCAGGTACGTTTTTTATCCGGCCGTGAAAATACTGAACCCTATCCACAACAGGTTTTAAAGGGAGTGCTCCTAATCTCAGTTTATTACCTGTATAAAATACCCCTGTCCACAGAAGCAATCAATCAGATTCCAAACTCTCCACCATGGCCAAGACCAAAGAGCTCTCCAAGGATGTCATTGACAAGATTGTAGAAATACACAAGGCTGGAATGGGCTACAAGACCATCGCCAACAGTTGGTGCGATTATTCGCAAATGGAAGAAACACAAAACAACTGTCAATCTCCCTCGGCCTGGTGCTCCATGCAAGATCTCACCTCGTGGAGTTGCAATGATCATGAAAACGGTGAGGAATCAGCCCAGAACTACACGGGAGGATCTTGTCAATGATCTCAAGAAAGCTGGGACCATAGTCACCAAGAAAACAATTGGTAACACACTACGCCGTGAAGGACTGAAATCCTGCAGCGCCCGCAAGGTCCCCCTGCTCAAGAAAGCACATATACATGCCCGTCTGAAGTTTGCCAATGAACATCTGAATGACTCAGAGGACAACTGGGTGAAAGTGTTGTGGTCAGATGAGACCAAAATGGAGCTCTTTGGCATCAACTCAACTTGCCGTGTTTGGAGGAGGAAGAATGCTGCCTATGACCCCAAGAACACCATCCCCACCATCAAACATGGAGGTGGAAACATTATGCATTGGGGGTGTTTTTCTGCTAAGGGGACAGGACAACTTCACCGCATCAAAGGGACGATGGACAGGGCCATGTACCGTCAAATCCTGGGTGAGAACCTCCTTCCCTCAGCCAGGGCATTGAAAATTGGTCGTGGATGGGTATTCCAGCATGACAATGACCCAAAACATACGGCCAAGGCAACAAAGGAGTGGCTCAAGAAGAAGCACATTAACCTCTATGGGCTAGGTGGGACGCTTGCGTCCCACCTACGTAACAGCCACTGCCAGCCTGTGGCGCGATTTTCAAAACCTTAAAAATCCTATTACTTCAATTTCTCAAACATATGACTATTTTACAGCCATTTAAAGACAAGACTCTCGTTAATCTAACCACACTGTCCGATTTCAAAAAGGCTTTACAACGAAAGCAAAACATTAGATTATGTCAGCAGAGTACCAAGCCAGAAATAATCAGACACCCATTTTTCAAGCCAGCATATAATGTCACCAAAACCCAGAAGACAGCTAAATGCAGCACTCACCTTTGATGATCTTCATCAGATGACAACCCTAGGACATTATGTTATACAATACATGCATGTTTTGTTCAATCAAGTTCATATTTATATCAAAAACCAGCTTTTTACATTAGCATGTGACGTTCAGAACTAGCATACCCCCGCAAACTTCCGGGGAATTCGCTAACATTTTACTAAATTACTCACGATAAACGTTCACAAAAAGCATAACAATTATTTTAAGAATTATAGATACAGACCTCCTCTATGCACTCGATATGTCCGATTTTAAAATAGCTTTTTGGTGAAAGCACATTTTGCAATATTCTAAGTACATAGCCCATCACGGGCTCGCTACTTAGACACCCGGCAAGTTTAGCACTCACCATAATCATATTTACTATTATAAAAGTTTGATTACCTTTTGTTGTCTTCGTCAGAATGCACACCCAGGACTGCTACTTCAATAACAAATGTTGGTTTGGTCCAAAATAATCCATCGTTATATCCGAATAGCGGCGTTTTGTTCGTGCGTTCCAGACACTATCCGAAATAGTAAAGAAGTGTCGCGCGCATGGCGCAATTCGTGACAATAAAATTCTAAATATTCCATTACCGTACTTCGAAGCATGTCAACCGCTGTTTAAAATCAATTTTTACGCCATTTTTCTCGTAGAAAAGCGATAATATTCCGACAGGGAATCTCCTTTTCGGCAAACAGAGGAAAAAATCCCAAAGGCGGGGGCGGTCGGGGTCACGCGCATAAGCCCAGTGTCCCTTGATCGGCCACTTGAGAAAGGCGATAATGTGTTTCAGCCTGGGGCTGGAATGACGACATTCTGTTTTTTCCCGGGCTCTGAGCGCCTATGGACGACGTGGGAAGTGTCACGTTAGAGCAGAGATCCTTAGTAAATGATAGAGATGGAAAAGAAGTTCAAGAAATGGTCAGACAGGCCACTTCCTGTAAAGGAATCTCTCAGGTTTTGACCTGCCATTTGAGTTCTGTTATACTCACAGACACCATTCAAACAGTTTTAGAAAATTTAGGGTGTTTTCTATCCATATGTAATAAGTATATGCATATTCTAGTTACTGGGTAGGAGTGGTAACCAGATTAAATCGGGTATGTTTTTTATCCAGCCGTGTCAATACTGCCCCCTAGCCCTAACAGGTTAAGGTCCTGGAGTGGCCTAGCCAGTCTCCAGACCTTAACCCCATAGAAAATCTGTGGAGGGAGCTGAAGGTTCGAGTTGCCAAACGTCAGCCTCGAAACCTTAATGACTTGGAGAAGATCTGCAAAGAGGAGTGGGACAAAATCCCTCCTGAGATGTGTGCAAACCTGGTGGCCAACTACAACAAACGTCTGACCTCTGTGATTGCCAACAAGGGTTTTGCCACCAAGTACTAAGTCATGTTTTGCAGAGGGGTCAAATACTTATTTTCCTCATTAAAATGCAAATCAATTTATAAAATTTTTACATGCGTTTTTCTTGATTTTTGTTGTTGTTATTCTGTCTCTCCCTGTTCAAATAAACCTACCATTAAAATTATAGACTGATCATTTCTTTGTCAGTGTGCAAACGTACAAAATCAGCAGGGGATCAAATACTTTTTTCCCTCACTGTATGGTGGACATTTTGCTCCTCTTTATTTGGGATGAGAGAGACTATACTATTTCTTACCTCATCATAAAACATATTTCCCTATAGACCTTTTCATTGGTAATGCATATTTGCTATCCCAAATTTCCAACTGCAAGTTTAATTTGATCAGCACCTCCGATCACGCATTGATCAGCCTTAAGACAAATGTCAAGGATCTTGTTACCCTCTTTGCATCCACTCAAACCGATGATATTCATAAGCAACCATTACAGGCCAGACTCAAACTTAATGAACTTATTTCGGCAGTTATGAGAACAAGACAAAATAACCATGAACTCTGGGATAAGTCCGGCAAGTTCTTGGCTAAAATTCTTAAACATAACAAGGAAAAGCCGGTAATGTAACGAGTGCGCTCAGAGTCAGGAAGCAAGTACAGGGAGTGAGTTTTTTAATAAATAAACAAAAAACCAATAAACACGAAACACAAACAACGCACCAACAAGTAACAGAGTCAATAACACCTGAGGATCGAACCAAGGGGAGTGACAGATATAGGGAAGATAATCAAGGAGGTGATGGAGTCCAGGTTAGTGTCATGAGGCGCTGGTGTGCTTGAGGATGGTGACAGGTTTGCGGGATAATCAGTAGCCTGATGACCTAAAGGCCAGAGAGGTGGTATACGTGACAGGTAATCTACTCTATTAAAAACATTGAAGGTAATCTAGCGACCAATCAAAAAAAATTGAATTCTTAAAAGTATTTTATTTCAAATGATATACGCCAGAAAGCGACATGGATCAGCTCGAAAGTAAATGTTTCTTTTATAATCTCCAACTTCTAGCAATTTCCTCCCCAGTCCATAACTCCTTAGAGACTCCGTTAACTCCTCAATTTTGACAGGTTAAACCACCTGTGAACATTTTTGGTCACTTTTTGGTTACGCACGTGTATCGCTCAAATAATCTCCCGCATTCTATGAACACCAGCTTAATCAGTCTCCTACTCAAGAAAGAAAAAGAACACAGACTGTAGTAACTATAGTCTGATTTATTTTGTTAACATGGATTTAAAAAATAATTAGCAAAGCTATAGCCAAGAGATTAGAAATGGTTCTTCCCGAAATAATACATTCGGATCAAACAGGTTTTATGAAATGCCGACACTCTTCAGACAACACCAGGCGCATCTTTGACATCATGCATCTTGCATCACAAACCAATATTCCTACTGTATTAGTGACGTTGGATGCAGAGAAGGCATTTGACAGAGTCAATCTGACCTTCCTAAACTTGGCACTCAAGAAATTCAGTTTTAATGTATATCAGTCAAAAAAATTGGAAACTCCTACTCATTCAAGTGTTTTTTATTTTATTTGACCAAGAAGGAGAGGGATGGAATGCTGCATCAGATGACCTGGCCTCCACAATCATCCAACCTCAACCCAGTTGAGATGGTTTGGGATGAGTGAAGGAAAAGCAAGCCAACAAGTGCTTAGCATATGTGGGAACTCCTTCAAGACTGTTGGAAAAACACTCCAGGTGAAGCTGGTTGAGAGAATGCCAAGAGTGTGCAAAGTTGTCATCAAGTCAAAGGGTGGCTACTTTGATTGTTTAACACTTTTTTTGGTTACTACTTGATTCCATATGTGTTAATACATAATTTTGATGTCTTCACTATTATTCTACAATGTAGAAAATAGTCAAAATAAAGAAAAGGTGTGAGTAGGTGTGTCTAAACTTATGACTGGTACTGTATACTGAACAAAAATATAAACGCAAACTTGTAAAGTGTTGGTCCCATGTTTCATGAGCTGAAATAAAAGATCTCCAAAATGTTCCATATGCACAAAAAGCTTATTTCTCTCAAATGTTGTGCAAAAATATGTTTACATCCCTGTTAGTGCGTGTTTATCCATTGCCAAGATAATCCATCCACCTGACAGGTGTGGCAAATCAAGAATCTGATTAAACAGCATGATCATTACACAGGTGCACTTTGTGCTGGGGACAATACAAGGCCACTCTAAAATGTGCAGCTGAAAATGTTCCAGTTCTTTCATGGCCTGCATACTCATCAGACATCTCACCCATTGTGCATGTTTGGGATGCTCTGGATCGACGTGTACGACAGCGTGTTCGACTTCCTGCCAATATCCAGAAACTTTGCACAGCCAGTGAAGAGGAGTGAGACAACATTCCACAGGCCACAATCAAAAGCCTGATCAACTGTATGCAAAGGAGATGTGTCGAGCTGCGTGAGACAAATGGTGATCACACCAGATACTGAATGGTTTTCTGATCCACGCCTCTACCTTTTTTTTATGTATCTGTAATCTGGGCTCCTGAGTGGCACAGCGGTCTAAGGCACTGCATCTCAGTGCTAGAGTTATCACTACAGACCCAGGTTCGATTCCAGGCTGTATCACAACTGGCTGTGATTGGGAGCCCCATAGGGTGGTGCACAATTGGCCCAGCGTCATCCGAGTTAGGGTTTGGCCGGGGTAGACCGTCATTGTAAATAAGAATTTGTTCTTAACTGACTTGCCTAGTTAAATAAAGGTTAGTTAAAATAAAATCTGTGACCAACAGATGCATATCTGTATTCCCAGTCATGTGAAATCCATAGATTAGGGCCTAATTTAGTCATTTAAATTGACTGATTTCCTTATATGAACTGTAACTCAGTAAAATCATAAACCTCTGTAATTACCAATAATATAATCTCAAATCCATTCAAATTACTAAGAAGGACCAGACAAGGCTGTTCAACATCTCCACGTCCGTTTAACATTTTTCTACAAGCCTTGGCTGCAGCTGTTCGCCAAAATAGCTCAATCATAGGCATCTGATCCCCAAACATAAATCACAAAATAAGTCTCTACTTTGATGATATTCTGATGTTCATTAGAACACTTGTTCTTGACAATCAACACATTTGGTAGTATATCAGGATATAAGATTAACTGGGGCAAATCAGAGATCCTCCCCATAAATACATTTAATTGAGACTATTTAACCCCCCCAAAAATCCCTTCAGATGATAATTTCAAGGTATTAAATATCTCGGAGTACAAGTACCACACAGGCTAGATAAATGTTTTAATATAATTTCCTGCAACTATTAAAATTGGTCAAAGAAGACCTAAAAAAATATATCTTCCTTTGTCCCTTACCGGTCATATCAATACAATTCAAATGAATATTTTGCAAAGAATGAACTATATTTTCTCAATGATTCCAGTGTCCCCCACAGATTGGTTAAGGATATCAACCATTTATATCTCAAGATTTTATTGGAGACAGAACAAGGCCAGAATGATACTTACCACATTACAATATGATAATCCCAAATGTGGACTAGTAGCACCAGATTAAAAAAAAATATTGTCAGTGGAACTGAGAGGAACGGGTGGCGGCAGCAGCTTGAAGAGGGCCTATTGTTGAAACGTTCTATGAATAGTCTGTTACCTGTATAAAAGACACCTGTCCACAATAGTCTCATAGAACACCAACAAATCTGATGAGATTTTCTACAGGGGAAATTGTGAGGCAAAAGTCTTATTCATAATCCTTTGTCTGAAGGTTGTTTGTTCCCAAATGTATTCCCTCCTGCAGTTATGAAAACAATGCTGGACTGATTTCTGGTAGGGAACACTTTCCAAAAATTGATTAACAGACGTTAGAGAAACGTTACCAGCGCAACAAACCAGAAACCTTCAAGAAACCAAACAGAGTGTGCTGGGAGAGCTGACATAAACAGACGGCTTTAGGTGCATTAGTGTGTCTGGGGAGCCTCTCCCTGTTTCAGCCAACCCTGAGACAACAAGCTACACTAATAACATGGCTGAACATAGTAAAGCTTCTCTCCACAACCACAATTGCCAGCCTGGCGCACGGCGTACGCACACTGTCTGGGGACCAAGCCACGGGCGGGAGCAGATAATGCCTGTTTACCTGTTAGAAGCAGGTCTCACAAACACACAGACAAGTGTGCACATATGCATGAGCCCCCACGAACATACACACATTATATCCACTTCTTTACCCTCCCGACAGTGCAATCAGGTTACAGATACTCCACTGAGGGTTTTGGTTCACCAAAACAGGAAATAAAACAGTGGTAAAACAGTTCAGTGAACTCATTGGCTAGTTTAATGCTCTAATGTGTGCGCAGTTCCATAATTCGTGGCCTACTGTTATTCGTCATATGACCAGTGATTATCCATGACAACCTATGCTAACTAAAATGCAATTTGCTGAGGATATAAGCTGATGGGCTATGACCCAATTATCTCTCCTTCATCTCAGTGTGCACGTGTTCACTTCCTTTCGCTGATTTGAAAGAAAATATGAGAAATATGGTGTAAACTCCTAGCCCTTTCCACCACCAATCCCATATATGGGTAGTAGTAAACAAGTGCTCACATAGAAAAAGGACATAATTTTGGGACGCACACATGTTCTGTCACGTTCACAACAATGAGGCTGCAATTCAAAAGCAGACACTTTTCAGATCACCCCTTATACAGGACAACCCTTAACGTCTGTAACGTTATACGGACATACGTTATTTTTAACCAGAGCTATACAGTGAGGGAAAAAAGTATTTGATCCCCTGCTGATTTTGTACGTTTGACAAAGAAATGATCAGTCTATACATTTAATGGTAGGTTTATTTGAACAGTGAGAGACAGAATAACAAACAAAAAAATCCAGAAAAACGCATGTGAAAATTTTTATAAATTGATTTGCATTATAATGAGGGAAATAAGTATTTGACCCCCTCTCAATCAGAAAGATCTCTGGCTCCCAGGTGTCTTTTATACAGGTAACGAGCTGAAGTTTAGGAGCACACTCTTAAAGGGAGTGCTCCTAATCTCAGTTTGTTACCTGTATAAAAGACACCTGTCCACAGAAGCAATCAATCAATCAGATTCCAAACTCTCCACCATGGCCAAGACCAAAGAGCTCTCCAAGGATGTCATTGACAAGATTGTAGACCTACACATGGCTGGAATGGGCTACAAGACCATTGCCAAGTAGCTTGGTGAGAAGGTGACAACAGTTGGTGCGATTATTCACAAATGGAAGAAACACAAAACAACTGTCAATCTCCCTCGGCCTGGTGCTCCATGCAAGATCTCACCTCGTGGAGTTGCAATGATCATGAGAACGGTGAGGAATCAGCCCAGAACTGCACGGGAGGATCTTGTCAATGATCTCAAGGCAGCTGGGACCATAGTCACCAAGAAAACAATTGGTAACACACTACGCCGTGAAGGACTGAAATCCTGCAGCGTCTGGAAGGGCCCCCTGCTCAAGAAAGCACATATACATGAAGTTTGCCAATGAACATCTGAATGCTTTAGAGGACAACTGGGTGAAAGTGTTGTGGTCAGATAAGACCACAATGGACCTCTTTGGCATCAACTCAACTCGCCGTGTTTGGGGGAGGAGTAATGCTGCCTATGACCGCAAGAACACCATCCCCACCATCAAACATGGAGGTGGAAACATTATGCTTTGGGGATGTTTTTCTGCTAAGGGGACAGGATAACTTCACCGCATCAAAGGGACGATGAACGGGGCCATGTACCGTCAAATCTTGGGTGAGAACCTCCTTCCCTCAGCCAGGGCATTGAAAATTGGTCGTGGGTGGGTATTCCAGCATGACAATGACCCAAAACACACGGCCAAGGCAACAAAGGAGTGGCTCAAGAAGAAGCACATTAAGGTCCTGGAGTGGCCTAGCCAGTCTCCAGACCTTAATCCCATAGAAAATCTGTGGAGGGAGCTGAAGGTTCAAGTTGCCAAACGTCAGCCTTGAAACCTTAATGACTTGGAGAAGATCTGCAAAGAGGAGTGGGACAAAATCCCTCCTGAGATGTGTGCAAACCTGGTTGCCAACTACAAGAAACGTCTGACCTCTGTGATTGCCAACAAGGGTTTTGCCACCAAGTGCGAAGTCATGTTTTGCAGAGAGGTCAAATACTTATTTCCCTCATTAAAATGCAAATCAATTTATAATGTTTTTGACATGCGTTTTTCTGGATTTCTTTGTTGTTATTCTGTCTCTCACTGTTGAAATAAACCTACCATTAAAATTATAGACTGATCATTTCTTTGTCAGTGTGCAAACGTACAAAATCAGCAGGGGATCAAATACTTTTTTCCCTACTGTACTTATTTGCATGTTTGCTCTATTTGTTTTAGCTCAAAGAAAATCCTGACTTCTCTGCGAGGTGGTTTTTGTACATTTTGGATGATGCGCTGTAAATATTTACTCATTGGCTAGGTAGGGTGCCATTTGGGACATAGCCATGGTTCTTTCCCATTCAGTCAATTATCCCTGCGTTCATTACTCCCAACTGGGCACAGGGGCACACTGGTCAAGGAATGTCCAGGAGAGAGAGTGAGTGTGTGATAAAAATATTTTTTAACCTTATTTGGTTCTACCAACACAATTATTTCTCTAGTAAATACATACTAAATGGGTAGTAAATAGATGTAGTACACTTGACATCTTTACCAATTAAGCTCTTGCACGGTGTAGCCACCTCTTAAGCCTGTAGATCATTTCTGGATGGGAATGGTCCTCCTCTATCCCCCAACATGGTATACAGGGATGGAATTAGGGGGAATGCATGAGAACACCCTTACAATGATTATTTTTTTTAAATCACATGAAGCAATGCGTGGTTTTCGGACACATTAATGAACATACACTACCGTTCAAAAGTTTGGGGTCACTTAGAAATGTCCTTGTTTTTGAAAGAAAAGCTGAATTTTTGTATCCATTAAAATAACATCAAATTGATCAGAAATACAGTGTAGACATTGATAATGTTGTAAATTACTATTGTAGCTGGAAACGGCAGATTTTTAATGGAATATCTACATAGGCGTACAGAGGCCCATTATCAGCAACCATCACTCCTGTGTTCCAATGGCATGTTTTGTTAGCTAATCCAAGTGTATCATTTTAAAAGGCTAATTGATCATTAGAAAACCCTTTTGCAATTATGTTAACACAGCTGAAAACTGTTATGCTGATTAAAGAAGCAATAAAACTGTCCTTCTTCAGATTAGTTGAGTATCTGGAGCATCAGCATGTGTGGGTTCGTTTACAGGCTCAAAATGGCCAGAAACAAAGCACTTTCTTCTGAAACTCGTCAGTCTGTTCTTGTTCTGAGAAATGAAGGCTATTCCATTTGAGAAATTACCAAGAAACAGAAGTTCTCGTACAACGCTGTGTACTACTCCCTTCACAGAACAGGGAAAACTGGCTCTAACCAGAATAGAAAGAGGAGTGGGAGGCCCCGGTGCACAACTGAGCAAGAGGATAAGTACATTAGAGTGTCTAGTTTGAGAAACAGATGCCTCAACTGGCAGCTTCATTAAATAGTACCCGCAAAACACCAGTCTCAACGTCAACAGTGAAGAGGCGACTCCAGGATGCTGGCCTTCAAGGCAGAGTTCCTCTGTCGAATGTCTGTGTTCTTTTGCCCATCTTAATCTTTTCTTTTAATTGACCAGTCTGAGATATGGCTTTTTCTTTGCAACTCTGCCTAGAAGGCCAGCATCCCAGAGTAGCCTCTTCACTATTGACATTAAGACTAGTGTTTTGAGGGTACTATTTTGAGGGTACTTGTTTTTCAAACTAGACACTCTAATGTACTTGTCCTTTTGCTCAGTTTTGGCTTGTCTGGTGACATGACCAGGCTGTACATTGCTTAACAGACCAATAACAAAGAGAGTTCCAAGCCTCTCTGCCAACAGCTAGTTTTAATTTTTCCTCTACCCACTTTGACCACTCAGACAGTCCTAGCAAAATTCATGCTTGAGAAATAGTTTGTCTATAATTTTAGTCTATTTTAATGGAAATCTATTAGAGTAAGGTACTTAATTGTTACCCATAAATTATTTGATATTGATATAAAACGGCTGCATTGGGCCTTTTAAAATCACTTTTAGGCCTGTGTATTAAATGTAACAAAAACAAATGGACAGCTAACAATAGCAGACGCTAAAAATTGTTGGAAGGCTAGCTATTGCCTATCACTAAGATAACTAGCGGTTAGCATTTAGCATGCGACCATTAGATACACATTTCATGAAAGTAACCTTTCATATGTAAATACACTCAGACAAAAGTGAGCTAGCTAGCTACTTAGCTTGGCTACACTCATGTAAATGGTCAAATCTCACAAGCTTTTCACTCAAAAACAATTGAATTATTCATCAAAATGATCAAAAAACTCAACACAGTTTAGTTGAACATGTTATCTCTAGATTTGATAAACATAACCATGCGTACAAACCAGAAAACAGGATAAAAAAAAGGTACGGGAGCTGGCTTCTCTGTTCTATTCACTGGGCTTCTTCCAACAGTCACAGACCATTGTCGAAAAAGAGAGGCGCGTGTCTGCAGCAGTAACACTCCGAATGCCTCTCCCTATTGTTAGCACTAAGTATACATGTATATTAATGCAACACAATGGACGACTACAGTAATAATGAAGTGGATGGCTGAGAAATTATATATTATTATGAATAAACAAATTATTATTCTCAGGTAGACTAAGTAACCTTTTTAAATATGATTTCACATGTAAACATGTAAGCTCAACATGTGAAAACAGCCATTTCCCAAGTGAAAACCGTACATTTCTAAATAAATATAAGGACGTTCCCAAAGTGAATTTTGAACTAATTTTGTTGAGTTCATAATTCATATGGTTTCCTAGAGAACTGACTCCCATTCAACTCATGAGTTGAAATTCAAATGAAATTTGCCACACCCCACAGGATATAGAATTTGAGTTTTAGTGACAGGAAGTAGAATTTAATGCAGTGCAATCAAATAAATTCCACTTAGTCATAGAACATGAGAGCTTCATTGAAACTGACAGGTCACACTTCCAGACACCAAAGAACATAACACTTTTCTCTGGAAACAATGTTTATATACTCTTTTAAACTTAGTTCTTAGACTAGCCAATTATATTCCCAAAGACCATTTCATTTGTTTGGCTTCTTTTTGAAGACTTTAGTGTCAACTTTAAGGTTCAACTAATGAATTCTGGGAAATGTAGTATTTTCCGCATACAAATGAATACAAAAACATAATAACTTTAAATATTCGCATACAGTTTGTGTTTTCCTGGATCATTAATTTTAATAAGTTTGTCCTGAAAATCAATTGTTTCATCAATATTTTATATTCATGATGTACACCAAGTGTACAAAAGATTACTAACACCTGCTCTTTCCATGACATAGACTGACCATGTGAATCCAGGTAAAACCTATGATCCCTTATTATTTGTTAGTTGAAGGGGGGGAGACAGGTTAAATAAGGATTTTTTAAGCCTTGAGACAACTGAGACATGGATTGTGTATGTATGCCATTCAGAGGGTGAATGGGCAAGACAAAATATTTAAGTTCCTTTGAACAGGGTATGGTAGTAGATGCCAGGTGCACCAGTTTGAGTGTGTCAAGAACTGCAATGCTGCAGGTTTTTCACGCTCAACAGTTTCCCAAAGGACATCCAGCCAACTTGACACAACTGTGGGAAGCATTGAAGTCAACATGCCCTGGAGTCCATGCCCTGACAAATTGAGGCTGTTTTGAGGACATAAGGGGGTGCAACTCAATATTAGGAAGGTGTTCCTAATGTTTTGTATACTTAGTGTATTTTTGTATAGACTACACCTAATAGAGTTAATTCAAATTCGATTTGCAATTCTGTATCCTGCTTACTAGTTCAATTTTTAAAAAATGTAAGAACTGAATTGGAATTTCAAATCAAAGTGTTTTTGTCACGTGCGCCGAATACAACAGTTGTAGACCTTACAGTGAAATGCTTACTTACAGGCTCTAAACAAAAGTAGCGAGGCTACATACAGACACCGGTTACACGGAACCCAAACCTGTGCGTGTGCACCATTGTGCGATATTGTGCATAAATGTATTTTGTCCCCCTACACCAAACGCGATCACGACACGCAGGTTAAATTATCAAAACAAACTCTGAACCAATGACATTAATTTGGGGACAGGTTGAAAGTGTTAAACATGTGTGGCAATTTAGCTAGTTAGCTTGCACTTGCTAGCTAATTTGTCCTATTTAGCAAGCTTGCTGTTGCTAGCTAATTTGTCCTGGGATATAAACATTGAGTTGTTATTTTACCTGAAATGCACAAGGTCCTCTACTCCGACAATTAATCCACACATAAAACGGACAACCGAAATGTTTCTAGTCATCTCTCCTCCTTCCAGGCTTTTTCATCTTTGAACTTATATGGTGATCGGCATCTAAACTTTCATAGTATTACCACGACAACCGGCAAAACAGTTTGTCTTTCAATCACCCACGTGGGTATAACCAATGAGGAGATGGCACGTGGGGTACCTGCTTCTATAAACCAATGAGGTGATGGGAGAGGCAGGACTTTCAGCGCGATCTGCGTCAGAAATAGAAAGGAGTTCTATTTTAGCCCTTGGCATCACAGACGCTCGCGGGGAGTGTGGGTGCAATAATTGAATAACATGGATTTCTACATTTATTTTGCGACGCTCGCGCACGCGACGTGTCCGGTCTGGTCAGCATGTTAGTCAGGCTGATTGAGGTAGTATGTACATGTAGATATGGTTAAAGTGACTGTGCATATATGATGAACAGAGAGTAGCAGTAGCGTAAAGGGGTGTTGGCGGGTGGTGGGTGGTGGGACACAATGCAGATAGCCCGGTTAGCCTATGTGCGGGAGCACTGATTGGTCAGGCCAATTGAGGTAGTATGTACAGTTAAAGTGACTGTGCATATATGATAAACAGAGTAGCAGCAGCGATAAACAGAAAGTAGCAGCAGCAATTTATGAGGCATTCTCAGTTCAATTCAGAATTGAGCACAACCCTGATGGTGTACAGGGTTTCGATCAGTGTAATGAATCATATCGATGTATAGTGGAACCTCATGTCCCATTTCCCAGCTGTGCTTGTGGGTGCTTATCAGTTTTGACCAAGCAGATACAGTAGATACTGAAAGATCCTCTAGACCAGAAACTATGTACTTCTCAATCACTTCGGTAGCGAAACAGAATCCCAGGTCATCTACTTAGTAAAATGTAGAAAGGTCAGATGCTTTGCCATGAGTAGTCAGTGGCTGCAAACCATGGGATGCAAATGTTCAAATAAGAGACAATGTTTTAATATATCTTTGCTTCAATAATATTCTCAATATTGAAACCATCTCTGAGTTTCCCACGGCTTTTTTGAGAGAGAGGTAGTGAATGCAACATGGCGAATGCTGGGTTCTTTGATGTTTTCACAGATCTGTAGGCTGTCTAACAAAATGTTCCTGAAAAGGTTATCATATAATTTACATTGTATTTATTAAAACAATTATAGCTGGATAAAGTTGAAAGAAAAAGGTGTAGGGGAGGAACTCGACCAGAAATTATAAATAGATAAAACAATGTTTTTGATGGAGTACACTTTTTTTACTTTCCGTACAAAGATGATTTTTGTTAAAGGAAAAGACGATAGATTAATTAAGTAATAAATAAGCCTCATGGATATCCCTCCTCAGTGTTGATTTCTCAGCCTCCACCCATTCATCATCTGCTGGACTTTAGACATGTCTATACACTGCACGGTTATCGCTGCCAAAAGCACTGAGCAAATGTTGATGATGTCAATTGGCCCACAAAAATATGGTACTTTATCATTTCATAATAAAGACGAGAAATATAGGTCACAGCCAAGCAATACTATCAGCTGGTTCTATTGAATGGGTTCTTGCATCACTGTTTGCCAGCGTGTATGTTCTCTGCAGTAGCACAGTTTACTCTCATACTTAAGGCAGACGATTAATTGCTTGGCGCCGCTCTTAAAAAAAATGCTAACAAAGAAACAGTTTTGTTAATAGCCTCTGTTGCAGTTGGCTGGGGATTTGGCCATTTTAGTAATGCCCATTTTTTTGTGGAACACACTCGCACACACAACATGCTGCCACCGATCATTAGTAAGCCTGTGTGTGTGCTGCTCTGGAACTGAAAAGACTTCATCAGCAGTGCGCCAGACTCCTGGCGCTTCTTCTAACTCTGTATTGACTGAGGCACACACGCACGCACACACACACACACACACACAAACACACACATACAGTCCTGCTGGCCATGCCTCTGTGTTGAAACATTTCTGGTCGCTCTCCTGTCCACATTACTGAAGCATGAGAATGAAATTGACAGTCTTGGGCTGAAGGATGGCACAGTAGAAACCAGCGAACACACTGTCTGCCTCAGGCTGGTCCCAACAGACAATGGTTTTGACTAGCCAAATGGCAAAGTTGCATACACAGTTGCAATGTCCTTCTCAAGCAATTTCACCACAAATATGTGCGCTGTTGGGTTTGGGGTGTGCTCATACAAAAAAAAACTTGAACTTTTTCAGTTTCACATGTGTGTCACAATGGGTGGCCTGAGGAATAAGGAGAGGTGGAGTCAGGCGCAGGAGACAGATGATTCCGGGAATAAACTTTTAATAAATATTCTCACGGAAAAAATTATAAAAAGAATGGAGTAATAAAAGGCACCACCCTCTTACGAACGATAACCAGGGACGCAGCCCAAATACAATACTTCATAATCCCAAGAGGGAAAAACACAGATCCTCATAAACAACATACAACCCTGACAACAAACAATCCCGCACAAACCTAACTAGCTAGCCTAAATACCCCTCCCCACTAACAACTAATACAAAACAGGTGCTTAACTATCCTAGGCCTAACTAACAGAACGTGAAACATAAATCAGTGGCAGCTAGTAGGCCGGCGACGACGACCGCCGAGCGCCGCCCGGGTGAGGAGGGGCGCCACCTTCCGTAGGTGTCATGACAGTAACCCCCCCGATGCGCGGCTCCCGCAGCGCGCCGACGCCGGCCTCGAGGACGCCCCGGAGGACGAGGCGCAGGGCGATCCGGATGGAGGCGGTGGAAGTCCTGGATTAGTGTAGGGTCCAATATGTCCACCACCGGTACCCAGCATCTCTCCTCTTGACGGTACCCCAGCCAGTCCACGAGGTACTGCAGAACCCCTCACCCGGCGCCTGGAGTCCAAGATGGACCGGACTGTATACGCCGGGGGCCCCTCGATGTCCAGGGGGGGCAGAGGGACCTCCAGCACCTCATCTTCCTGCAGCGGACCAGCTACCACCGGCCTGAGGCAAGACACATGAAACGAGGGGTTAATACGATAATAAGAAGGAAGTTGTAACCTGTAACACACTTCGTTTATTCTCCTCAGGACTTGAAATGGCCCTACAAACCATGGACCCAGTTTCCGGCAGGGCAGGCGGAGGGGTAGGCGGAGGGTTGAGAGCCAAACTCTCTCCCCTGGGGTAAATACTGGGGCCTCACTGCGGCGACGGTCCGCGCTCTTTTTTTGTTGTCCCCTGGCCCGTTCCAGTGACTCCTTGATGGCGTTCCAGGTTTCCCTTGAGCTCTGGACCCAGTCCTCCACCGCAGGGGCCTCCGTCTGGCTCTGATGCCAGGGCCCCAGGACCAGCTGATAACCCAACACACATTGAAAAGGTGATAGATTGGTCGAGGAGTGGCGAAGAGAGTTCTGAGCTAACTCGGCCCACGGCACGAACCTCGCCCACTCCCCTGGCCGGTCCCAGCAGAAGGACCGCAGAAACCTGCCCACATCCTGGTTTATCCTCTCAACCTGCTCATTTCTTTCGAGGTGAAAACCTGAGGTCAAACTGACCGAGACCCCCAGTCGCTCCATAAATGCACGCCACACCGGTGAGGAAATCCACCGCCAGGTGGGACCATGGTCGCTGTGGAACCGGGAGGGGCTGTAATTTCCCTCTAGGCAAATGCCTAGGAGCCTTACTCTGGGCGCAAACCGAACAGGAGGAGACATAGCACCTCACGTCCTTCACCAAGGTGGGCCACCAGCATTTCCCACTAAGACCACGCACCGTACGCTCAATCCCCGGGTGACCCGAGGAGGGTAGCGTGTGCGCCCACCGAATCAACCGATCACGGACACCGAGTGGGACGTACTTACGACCCACGGGACACTGAGGAGGAGTGGGTTCCGCCCGTAACGCCCGCTCGATATCCGCATCCATCTCCCAGACCACCGGTGCCACCAGGCAGGCGGCTGGAAGTATGGGGGTGGACTCAGTGGGCCGTTCCTCGGGGTCATGGAGACGAGAGAGTGCGTCGGCCTTAGTGTTCCGGGAACCTGGGATGTACGAGATTGTGAACTGAAATCTCAAAGAACATCGCCCACCTGGCTTGACGAGGGTTCAGTCTCCTCGCTGCCCAGATGTACTCCAGGTTACGGTGGTCGGTCCAGATGAGAAAAGGGTGACGCGCCCCCTCAAGCCAATGTCTCCACACCTTCAGGGCTTTTACCACAGCCAGCAACTCCCTGTCCCCCACGTCATAGTTACACTCCGCCAGACTCAACTTCTTAGAGAAGAAAGCGCAGGGGCGAAGCATCGGTGGCGCGCCCGAGCATTGTGATAGCACAGCTCCCACCCCAGCCTCGGACGCGTCCACCTCTACTATGAATGGCAAAGAGGGATCCGGATGCACCAGCACCGGCGCATCGGTGAACAGAGCCTTCAGCCAACTAAAGGCCCTGTCCGCCTCCGCCGACCACCGCAGCCGCACCAGGCCCCCCTTCATCAGTGATGTAATGGGAGCCGCCACCTGCCCAAAGCCCCGGATAAACCTCCGATAGTAGTTGGCAAACCCCAAGAATCGCTGCACCTCCCTCACCGTGGTGGGAGTCGGCCAATTACGCACGGCCGAAATGCGGTCACATTCCATCTCCACCCCAGACGTGGAAATGCGATATCCCAGGAAAGAGACGCTGGTTTGGAGAACTCACATTTCTCGCCTTGACGTATAGGTCATGCTCCACCAGTCATTCAAGCACTTTACGCACCAGAGACACATGCTCGGCACGTGTAGCGGAGTAGATCAGAATATCATCGATGTACACCACCACACCCTGACCGAGCAGGTCCCGGAGAACCTCGTTCACAAAGGATTGAAAGATGGCGGGAGCATTCTTTAACCCATACAGCATGATGAGGTACTCATAATGGCCAGATGTGGTACTAAATGCAGTTTTCCACTCATCCCCCCTCGGATACGCACCAGATTGTATGCACTCCTGAGATCTAACTTCGTGAAGAAGCGCGCCCCGTGAAATGACTATCGCCAAAGCGATGAGAGGTAGCGGGTAACTGAAACCCACTGTGATGGCACTTAGACCTCTATAGTCAATGCACGGGCGCAGACCCCCCTCCTTCTTCTTCACAAAGAAGAAGCTCAATGAGACGGGTGAGTTAGATGGCCGAATGAAACCCTGCCTCAAGGATTCAGTGACGTATGTCTCCATAGCCACGGGATACACGTGACTACGGGGAAGTGCAGCGCCTACCTGGAGGTCTATCGCACAGTCTCCTCATCGATGAGGTGGTAATTGGGTCGCCTTCGTTTTACTGAAGGCGATAGCCAAATCGGCATACTCTGAGGGAATGTGCACGGTAGAGACTTGGTCTGGACTCTCCACCGTAGTCGCACCGACGGAAACCCCTATGCATCTGCCCAAGCACTCCCTTGACCACCCCTTAAGAGCCATCTGTCTCCACGAAATCTTAGGGTTGTGAGTGGCTAGCCAGGGGATCGCTAGTACCACCGGAAACGCCGGGGAATCAATGAGGAAGAGACTGATACTCTCCTCATGACCCCCCTGCATTACCATTACCAGAGGCACGGTAACCTCCCTGACCAGACCGGACCCTAGTGGTCGTCTGTCTAAGGCGTCCACGGGGAAGGGTTGGCCCAGCTGAACCAAGGGAATCCCTAACTTAGTGACGACCCCACGGTCCATAAAACACCCGGCCGTGCCTGAATCGACTAGCGCCTTAAGTCGGGAGTGAGGGGAAAAAAAAATAATAAAAAAATCGGGAAAGGACACTAATGCAAACGTGACTGACAGGGGGGTCTGGGTGAGGCTGGTGCTGACTCACCTGAGGTGTCAAAGAAGTGCTCTGCCTGCCATCTAGACTCCCGGGTGAGCTCCTCCAGCACCAGTCCACAGTGTGTCCTCTGCGACCACAGGCGGTACAGGAGAGGGCTCCCCCTCCGGCCTTCCTGGTGGCAGCCCCTCCTATCTCCATAGGCATGGGAGCAGGAGGGCTAGGAGGTGGAATGAGCAGGGCCCAGTTCGGACGCCCGCGGGCGGCCAGCAGATTGTCCAAACGGATCGACAGGTCAATCAGCTGGTCCAGGGAGACTGTAGTGTCCCTACATGCTATCTCCTGGCGGACGTCCTCCCTCAAACTACACCTGTAGTGATCTATAAGGGCCCTCTCATTCCACCCCACTCCAGCAGCCAGGGTCCGGAAGTCAAGAGCAAAGTCCTGCGCGCTCCTCGTCTCCTGTCTCAGGTGGAACAGCCACTCCCCCGCCTCTCTCCCCTCCGGGGGATGATCGAACACTGCCCGGAAGCGACGGGTAGTTGTCCCTGGCTGAGTCCGGACTGTCCCAGACGGCGTTGGCCCATACCAGGGCTCTACCCGTGAGACACGAGACGAGGACGCTGACACTCTCCTCCTCCGAGGGAGGAGGACGGACGGTCGCTAGGTATAACTCCAGCTGGAGTAGGATCCCTTACACCCAGCGGCCGTGCCATCGTACTCCCTGGGAGGGGAGAGTTTAACCCCGCTGGCACTGGGTGCTATAGGTGCTGGTTGGGTTACCGGCTGTTGAACCGGCTGGTTAGTGGGGCCGGAAGCGCTTTGGTCCCATCTCTCTAGGCGCGCCAGCACCTGGTCCATGACAGTACCCAGACGGTGGAGGAGGGTGGAGTGTTGGTCAATCCGTTCTTCCATAGACGGGGCTGGCGCTGAAGCTCCTGCTGACTCCATAGCGGGTACGGGATTCTGTCACAATGGGTGGCCTGAGAAATCAGGAGAGGTGGAGTCAGGCGCAGGAGACGGATGATTCCGGGAATAAACTTTTAATAAATATTCTCAAGGAAAAAATGACAAAAAAGAACGGAGTGCAGGGTGTGCTAAATAAAAGGCACCACACTCTTATGAACGATAACCAGGGACGCAGCCCAAATACAATACTTCATAATCCCAAGAGGGAAAAACACAGATCCTCATAAACAACATACAACCCTGACAACAAACAATCCCGCACAAACCTAACTAGCTAGCCTAAATACCCCTCCCCACTAACAACTAATACAAAACAGGTGCGTAACTAACCTAGGCCTAACTAACAGAACGTGAAACATAAATCAGTGGCAGCTAGTAGGCCGGTGACGACGACCGCCGAGCGCCGCCCGGGCAAGGAGGGGCGCCACCTTCCGTAGGTGTCATGACAATGTGAAAATCAAATTTTTACATTTGCAACCACATTTTCACATGTGAAATAGCTGTTTTATAGTGTAATCCTTTAGTGAGTGAGTTACTTTTTTTGTAAGGGTGTGTGTGTGTCAAACAAAATCAAATTGTATTAGTCACATGCATCGAATACAACAACCTTACAGTGAAATGCTTACTTACGAGCCCCTAACCAACAATGCAGTTTAAAAAGGAAGAAAAAAGAGAAATAAAAGTAACAAGTAATTAAAGAGTAGCAGTAAAATTACAACAGCGAGACTATATACAGGGGGTACCAGTACAGAGTCAATGTGCGGGGGCACCGGTTAGTAGAGGTAATTGAGGTAATATGTACATGTAGGTAGATTTATTAAAGTGACTATGCATAGATGATAACAACAGAGAGTAGCAGCGGTGTAAAAGAGGGGGGGTCAATGCAAATAGTTTGAGCATCCGTTTGAATAGATATTAAAGAGTATTATGGCTTGGGGGTAGAAGCTATTTAGAAGCCTCTTGGACCTAGACTTGATGCTCCGGTGCCACTTGACGTGCGGTAGCAGAGAGAACAGTCTATGACTAAGGTGACTGGAGGGGGCCTTCCTCTGACACCGCCTGATATAGAGGTCCTGGCTGGCAGGAAGCTTTGCCCCAGTGTTGTACTGGGCCATTCGCACTACCCTCTGTAGTGCCTTGCGGTCGGAGGCCGAGCAGTTGCCATACTAGGCGGTGATGCAACCAGTCAGGATGCTCTCGATGGTGCATCTGGAGAACCTTTTGAGGATCTGAGGACCCATACCAAATCTTTTCAGTCTCCTGAGGGGGAATAGATTTTGTTGTGCCCTCTTCACGACTGTCTTGGTGTGCTTGGACCATGTTTATCCCACGTGTAACTCTGTGTTGTTTGTGTCGCACTGCTTTGCTTTATCTTGGCCAGGTCGCAGTTGTAAATGAGAAGTTGGTGAAATAAAAACAAAATAAAATATTTTTAGTTTGTTGAACTTGAAGCTCTCAACCTGCTCCACTACAGCCCCATCGATGAGAATAGGAGCACGCTCTGTCTTCTTTTTTCCTGTAGTCCACAATCATCTCCTTTGTCTTGATCACGTTGAGGGAGAGGTTGTTGTCCTGGCACCACACGTCCATTTCTCTAAACTCCTCCCTATAGGCTGTCTCGTTGTTGTTGGTGATCAGGCCTACTACTGTTGTGTCATCGGCAAACTTAATGATGGTGTTGGAGTCGTGCCTGGCTGTGCAGTCATGAGTGAACAGGGAGTACAGGAGGGGACTGAGCATGCACCCCTGAGGGGCCCCTGTGTTGAGGATCAGCATGGCAGATGTGTTGTTACCTACCCTTACCACCTGGGGCGGCCCGTCAGGAAGTCCAGGATCCAGTTGCAGAGGGCGGTGTTTAGTTCATGGGTCTTCAGCTTATTGATGAGCTTTGAGGGCAATATGGTGTTTAACGCTGACATGTAGTCAATGAAATGGAATTCTCACATAGGTGTTCCTTTTCTCCAGGTGGGAAAGGGCAGTGTGGAGTAAAATAGAGATTGCATCATCTATGGATCTGTTAGGGTGGTATTCAAATTAGAGTTGGTCTAGGGTTTCTGGGATAATGGTGTTGATGTGAGTCATGACCAGCCTTTCATAGCACTTCATGGCTACAGATGTGAGTGCGATGGGTCTTTAGTGATTTAGGCAGGGTACCTTAGTGTTCTTGGACATAGGGACTATGGTGGTCTGCTTAAAACATGTTGGTATTACAGACTCGGACAGGCAGAGGTCAAAAATGTCAGTGAAGACACTTGTCAGTTGGTCAGCGCATTCTCGCAGTACACGTCCTGGCAATCCGACCTTGTGAATGTTGACCTGTTTGAAGGTCTTACTCACATCGGCTGCGGAGAGGGTGATTACACAGTCTTCCGGAACAGCTGGTTCTCTCATGCCTGTTTCAGTGTTGTTTGCCTCAAAGCGAGCATAGAAGTAGTTTAGCTCGTCTGGTAGGCTCGGGTCACGGGGCAGCTCTCAGCTGCGCTTCCCTTTGTAGTCTGTAATGGTTTGCAAGCCCTGCCACATCCGACAAGCATCAGAGTCATAGCAGTACGATTCGAACTTGGTCCTGTATTGATGCTTTGCCTGTTTGATGGTTCGTCGGAGGTTATAGCAGGATTTCTTATAAGCTGCCGGGTTAGAGCCCTGCTCCTTGAAAGCGGCAGCTCTAGCCTTTAGCTCAAAGCGGAGGTTGCCTGTAATCCATGACTTCTGGTTGGGGTATGTATGTACTGTCACTGTGGGACGACGTCATCGATGCACTTATTGATGAAGACAATGACTGATGTGGTGTACTCCTCAATGCCACCGGAGGAATCCCAGAACATATTCCAGTCTGTGCTAGCAAAACAGTCCTGCAGCTTAGCAACTGCTTCATCTGACCCCTTTTTTATTGATCAGGTCATTGGTGCTTCCTGCTTTAATTTTTGCTTGTAAGCAGGAATCAGGAGGATAGAATTATGGTCAGATTTTCCAAATGTAGGGCGAGGGAGAGCTTTGTATTTTTTTCCCCTCTGGTTTCACATTTAACCTCGGGACGGTTGAGCTAATGTGATTAGCATGACGTTATAAATAACAAGAACATTTCCCAGGACAAAGACATATCTGATATGGGCAGAAAGCTTAAATTCTTGTTAATCTAACTGTACTGTCCAATTTACAGTAGCTATTACAGTGAAAGAATACCATGCTATTGTTTGAGGAGAGTGCACAATTATGAACTTGAAAATGTTTGAATAAACCAATTAGGCACATTTGGGTAGTCTTGATAAAACATTTTGAATAGATATGCAATAGTTCAATGAATCAGTCTAAAACTTTGCACATACACTGCTGCCATCTAGTGGCCAAGTCTAAATTGCGCCTGGGCTGGAATAATTAATTATGGCCTTTCTCTTGCATTTCAAAGATGATGGTACAATCTTTTACCATATCTAATGTGTTATATTCTCCTACATTAATTTCACATTTCCACAAACTTCAATGTGTTTCCTTTCAAATGGTATCAAGAATATGCATATCCTTGCTTCAGGTCTTGAGCTACAGGCAGTTAGATTTGGGTATATCATTTTAGGCGAATTTTTTTTTTTTAAAGGCGCGAATCCTTAAGAGGTTTTAACATGCTGATAGAAATTTGGTAAGATGGGTTTAACCTCTATGGGCTACTCAACAGCCAGTGTAATCCCGTGGCGCGATATTCAAATACCTCAAAAATGCAAAAAACTATTTTACACCATTTTAAAGACAAGACTCTCATTAATCTAACCACACTGTCCGATTTCAAAAAGGCTTTACATCGAAATAAAAACATTAGATTATGTCAGCAGAGTACCCAGCCAGAAATAATCAGACACCCATTTTTCAAGCTAGCATATGTCACATAAACCCAAACCACAGCTAAATGCAGCACTAACCTTTGATGATCTTCATCAGATGACAACCCTAGGACATTATGTTATACAATACATGCATGTTTTGTTCAATCAAGTTCATATTTATATCAAAAACCAGCTTTTTACATTAGCATGTGACTAGCATTCCCACCGAACACTGCCGGTGAATTTACTAAATTACTCACGATAAACGTTCACAAAAAACATTGTAATTCTTAAAATAATTGTTGATACAGAACTCCTCTATGCACTCGCTATGTCCGATTTTAAAATAGCTTTTCGGTGAAAGCACATTTTGCAATATTCTCAGTAGATAGCCCGGCATCACAGGGCTAGCTATTTAGACACCCAGCAAGTTTAGCACTCACTAAAGTCAGATTTACTATAAGAAAAATGTTATTACCTTTGCTGTTCTTCGTCAGAATGCACTCCCAGGACTTCTACTTCAATAACAAATGTTGGTTTGGTCCCAAATAATCCATTGTTATATCCAAATAGCGGCGTTTTGTTCGTGCTTTCAAGACACTATCTGAAAGGGTAAATAAGGGTGACGAGCATGGCGCATTTCGTGACAAAAAAAATCGAAATATTCCATTACCGTACTTCGAAGCATGTCAACCGCTGTTTAAAATCAATTTTTATGCCATTTTTCTCGTAAAAAAGCGATAATATTCCGACCGAGAAAGCGTGTATACGTACAAAGAGAGAGAAAATAAAAACATCTCGTGCCCTCGTGCACGAGCCTGAGTCTCAGAGTACTCTGACCGGCCACTATCCAAACGCGATAATGTGTTTCAGCCTGGGGCTGCATCAATATTATTCAGCTTTTTCCCGGGCTCTGAGAGCCTATGGGAGCCGTAGGAAGTGTCACGTTACAGCAAAGATCCTCAGTCTTCAATAAAAAGAGCCAAGATGAACAACAACTTGTCAGACAGGCCACTTCCTGTTCAGAATCTTCTCAGGTTTTTGCCTGCCATATCAGTTCTGTTATACTCACAGACACCATTCAAACAGTTTTAGAAACTTTAGGGTGTTTTCTATCCAAAGCCAATAATTATATGCATATTCTAGTTACTGGGCAGGAGTAGTAACCAGATTAAAATCGGGTACGTTTTTTATCCGGCCGTGTCAATACCGCCCCCTATCCCTAACAGGTTAAGTTTCTTGTCTTACCAGACGCTGCTGTTCTATCCTGCCAATACAGAGTATAACCACGACGCCATGAAGCATAAGATATTAGATTTTTGAATGTTCCGTTGGTTGTTTAATCTTCCGCGTAGGTCATCGATTTTATTTCCAAAGATTGCACATTTACTGGCAGAATGTAAGACAGTGGTGGTTTATTCGATCACCTACGATTTCTCAGAAGGCAGCCTGCCATCCGGCCCCTTTTTCTCCGCCTTCTCTTCATGCAAATGACGGGGATCTGTGCCTGTTCCTGGCAAAGCAGTATATCGTTCACATCGGTCTCGTCGGACTCTTAAAGGTAAAAAAAGATTCTGCCAGATCGTGGTGAGTAATTGCAGTTCTGATGTCCAGAAGTTATTTTTCTGTCATATGAGACGGTAGCAGCAACATTATATACAAAATTAGTAAAAAAATAAGTTACAAACAACTCAAAGAAAGGAACAAAAAAACACAATTGGATAGGAACATGTAAAATGTCAGCCTTTTTCTCAGACGCCATCAAAGTTGTGTGTGTGTGTGTGTGTGTGTGTGTGTGTGTGTGTGTGTGTGTGTGTGTGTGTATGATTTGTTCTTGTGGAGCTGATATTTTTCTTGTTGGTGCATTTGTCATTACCGGGAAAAGGGTTGTTTTTACATAAAAGGGAAAGTTAATTATGCACAAGACAATGTAATATGACCAAGGCCACCACTGACACAGCCCAATACTCCAAAACCATTTTTGTGAATATAACTTAATAAATAACTGGAAGCATTATTAAACTTTTTTTTTTTGAATCCTAAAGATCTTTTTTTCCGATATGATACAGTACATGGTGACGAAGTCCCTCTTAAAGTGGTCTCTATATAGTCATGCCAGACAGAACAAATGTGAAAATATCGCCGAGCGGTCAGCCAATTAGGCATTGTTTTGTTACGGCATTTCTGACTAAAGGGTCAAGTTTTGGTGTGAATTTAGGACCTCCCTAGCACCGCTGGATAGTGATGACAAGCAGGGTTCCTCTAACAGACACGCCCAGGAAATATATCAAACTCACCAGCCATGTTCAACATCGTGAATGTTGTTTGCGGATTATTGCATGTGTGTGTGTGTTTCTGTACGTGTGTGTGCATTCATGGGTGTGTGGGTGCATGCACTTAATCACCAGAAATGTGGATAGTGTTATGTAAAGCAGTGTGAAACACAGGATGGAATGGGGGAAGGTAGTGATTAAAAAAATGGGAGTGGATGCAGAGGGAGAGTGCCAGAGCCCGAAGGAAAGAACAGAGAGATAGCAAAGGAGAGATAGGGAACTCCATAACCGTTGAGTTTGCAGGGCCTTGGTGGGCCAATAGACTGGCCTTATCTTGTTTGTGGGATAGATAACATGTTCATCTGTTCTGCTCCCCTCTCTTGCTGTTCCCCTCTCTTTCTCTAATTGGGAAGATGAACCTTCTTGCAAGGCTTCTGATTGGCATTGCAATCTCCCCAGATTGTGAGTATGTCCTGCTGAATCTACATATTCAGTACATTATTCTGCAGGCATCACAGCACAGCATGCCACAGTGTACAGAAGTGTTCAAACACAGTGAAGCCTACACAAACCCTACACAAAATAATATATATTTTTTTTTTTCCAAAGGTGATTTTGAGCCAGGTGAGTGTGACGTGCTGTGTGCAAAAAAATTACATGATATATATATATATTAAAAAAAGGATTAGTGTGGACTGTTTCTTAGGCTAGGTTGAGTGATATTGCAACTATGGAGCATCTGTCAGAATGCAGTAATAATGGTTGAAGACAAGGTTTCCAGTTCAGGGTACTTATTAACAAACTAAAAAGGCACAGTACAAGGACACATGGGGGGGGGGGGGGTAGGATGGAGATATGGAAATGGTTTGCAAGGTACAAGTTGTGATGGGAGGTTGTGGTCTGTAGCAAATACAAAGAGGAGATAATGTGTTCTATCATTTTTTCCCCCTTTATTTATTAACTCAGCAAGTCAGTTAAGAACAAATTCTTATTTTCAATGACGGCCTAAGAACTGCCTTGTTCAGGGGCAGAACGACAGATTTGCCTTGTCAGCTCAGGGATTTGAACTTGCAACCTTGCAGTTACTAGCCCAATGCCCTAACCACTAGGCTACCCTGCTGCCCCTTAAGATTCATACATGACAAAGTGCCATAACTAAGGAAAAATATAAAGTACAACATGCTAACCAAACAATGGAAATTGCCAATATCTATGGAACTCAGAATATATACCAGACAAAGGAAGTATTATAAGGAAAGTATAGCATCTTAAACAGTCTGATTGGCAATAAACATACAGGCTAGAAAGTTAGCATTATACAACATTTACATTTAAGTCATTTAGCAGACGCTCTTATCCAGAGCGACTTTCAAATTGGTGTATTCACCTTATGATATCCAGTGGAACAACCACTTTACAATAGTGCATCTAAATCTTTTAGGGGGGGGGGGGGGGGGGTTAGAAGGATTACTTTATCCTATCCCAGGTATTCCTTAAAGAGGTGGGGTTTCAGGTGTCTCCGGAAGGTGGTGATTGACTCCGCTGTCCTGGCGTCGTGAGGGAGCCTGTTCCACCATAGGGGTGCCAGAGCAGCGAACAGTTTTGACTGGGCTGAGCGGGAACTGTGCTTCCTCAGAGGTGGGGGGGGCCAGCAGACCAGAGGTGGATGAGCGCAGTGCCCTCGTTTGGGTGTAGGGACTGATCAGAGCCTGAAGGTACGGAGGTGCCATTCCCCTCACGGCTCCGTAGGCAAGCACCATGGTCTTGTAGCGGATGCGAGCTTCAACTGGAAGCCAGTGGAGAGAGATGAGGAGCGGGGTGACGTGAGAGAACTTGGGAAGGTTGAACACCAGACGGGCTGTGGCGTTCTGGATGAGTTGTAGTGGTTTAATGGCACAGGCAGGGAGCCCAGCCAACAGCGAGTTGCAGTAATCCAGACGGGAGATGACAAGTGCGCCGCTTCCTGTGTGAGGCAGGGTCGTACTCTGCGAATGTTGTAGAGCATGAACCTACAGGATCGGGTCACCGCCTTGATGTTAGTGGAGAACGACAGGGTGTTGTCCAGGGTCACGCCAAGGTTCTTAGCACTCTGGGAGGAGGACACAATGGAGTTGTCAACCGTGATGGTGAGATCATGGAATGGGCAGTCCTTCCCTGGGAGGAAAAGCAGCTCGGTCTTGCTGAGGATCAGCTTGAGGTGGTGATCCGTCATCCAAGTCTACATACAAATAAAATACACTTAATTTAGTCAGGTGCGCACACCAAATGAATAAGGACTTGGGCTATTCCGTGTCACTACAAACACTAAGAAAAACACAAGCTGTTTTATACCAGGGCAAGGGAGAGGAATGGTGATTATCATAGTGAGTTCAGGTGTGGTGAGTTGGCAGGAGACAGGGCATGTCCAGAGGGTAATTGGAAGTTGGTGGAATTGGCATGATCCTTTAGATTACAACAATAAACAATTGAGTTTCAATTCATTTCACTCTAGCCATGTTTATACATGGTTCAACATAGGTCCTTTGTCCTGATTTGGTCCGCATTCTGATCGTGCCTACTTTATTAGACGGGTGTAGACGATTAAAAGACGCATTGTGATCGTTTACGCCTGGTATAACCGGTATATATAAGGCTACTGTGAAGATTAACTAAACCCAGCGCAAGAAGGATCATATGTGTCCCCTGGATTGATTGAATGGGGTCTAATCTTATTTCAAGTGATGCCTTTGGTATGGATAAGAGCTTACCTTGTGTTTAGGAAAGATTGCCATTTTCCCTCAGAATGAGCTTTCACTCTCCCGATCTTCAATTACATGCTGTTGAAACGCAGAGGGGAGTGTGACTGTTGTATTGTTGCCTGGAACATTTACATTTAAGTCATTTAGCAGATGCTCTTATCCAAAACAACTTACAGGAACAATTAGGGTTAATTGCCTTGCTCATGGGCACATAAAAATATTTTTTCACCTAGTTGGCTTGGGGATTTGAACCAGCAGCTTTTCAGGTACTAGCCCAATGTTCTTAAGCTCTAGGTTCCCTGCCGCCCAACATAATATACAGCTCTCTGCTCTGCTTTACCATTTTATTGACCGAGGGAAGAGAGGAGACTTAAGACTTGAGTCGGACTCGTGCTCAAAAAGACTTGTCTCAGACTTGCGCTTAGACTCAATACTTGACTCAGACTTGTGCTCAAAGACTTGAGACTTGACTCAGACCTCATTAGTCCATTGTTGACAAAAATCTTTTGCTTGTCAGCAATCAAGTTTTCAAGATATGTAACTTTCAAAATATAGAAATCATCCCCGTACAGATGATTTAGTCATTATAAGCATCTTTAACACAGGCTTAATACCTAACTCTTGGTATCTTTTTAAACAATTTTAACATAGGCCAGGCTCTGGACCAAGATGACGCCGAAAAACATGGCTGACGTTTTACATTCTCCCAACCAATTGTGCTATTTTGTTAGTTTTTTTTGCGTTGTGTAACTTATTTTTTTACTTATTGTGTACATAATGTTGCTGCTACCATCTCTTATCTTCGAAAATAACTTCTGAACATCAGAACAGCGATTACTCACTGCGGATTGGAAGAAACCTTTTCCTTTAACGAGTTCAACGAGAAGGATATCCTGCTTTCACTGGAACAGGCCCAGCTCCACGCCTTTTGTGTGAAGAAAAGACGCAGGATAAGGTGCCGCAGATCGGGCAGCCTTCTGAGAATTCATAGGCGAGCGAGTAAACTCCCACTGCCATCCATACTTCTTGCTGACGTGCAATCATTGGAAAAAAATTATGACCTACGATTAAGATTATCCTACCAACGGGACATCAAAAACTGAAACATCTTATGTTTCACCAAGACGTGGCTGAACAACGATACGGACAATATAGAGCTAGTGGGATTTTCCAAGCACCTGCAGAACAGAGACGCTACATCTGGTAAGAAGAGGGGTGGGGAGGTAGATGAGGATGGAAGATGACGGACTGAACAAAGTTATGTAGAGCACCTCAAGATAAAAACATAATTTTCAATATCGGTAAGTTAGACTAAAATATTAGCACTTCACAATCTGGTGGGTGATAACCTTCAATCTGGATAATAACACAAAACAAATCTTAATGTATCGACAAATATTACAAAAACAAGCTGTTGCTTGTCAAAAATGACAGAGAGTAAGACAGGGGAACCTATTTCAAAACGAAAACGTGATCCACAGCTATATATAATACAAATCGAGGTGAGGGTGATGGAAATGCATTTGGCAATTGATATACTTCAATTCAGTAAATGGCACTGTGTGCTCTTTTCGAAGGATGGATCCCAGTCTGTTCAGGGCTATGGGATACAGGGGATCGGGGGTGGTCTGCCGGGCATTGGGATGACAACCCAACTAGGGATGAGGAAGGCTTTTAGCGGGTGGAATAGTAGGGACCAATTGGAGGTTTACTTAGTAGCAATATAGACACTCAATCATCATGTTACTTTTTAATGGTACGTTTACAAACATATATTTTCGTAAATAGAATTTAAAGTTCTGTCTCATTATGGTAAGTGGTGAAATAAGTATAGCCAGTTACAATTGTAATGGCCTAGCAGATAATAAGAAAAGACGATCAGTATTTACCTCGTTAAAAGAGAAGGAATATAATATATATTGTTTACAGGAAACCCATTCAACAATTTTAGATGAAGTTTGGTGGAAAAAGAACTGGGGGGCGAAATATATTTCTCCCATGAGCAAAGAAATTCAAAAGGGTGATGGTTTTAATTAACAGTAATTTTGATCCAAATGTGCAAATTGTCCAAACAGATTATCAAGGTAGATGGATTATTTTAAATAATGATGATCCAAGCTTCTTTGAAAATACACTGTTCCAAAAAATAAAGGGAACACTTAAACAACACATCCTAGATCTGAATGAAAGAAAAAAATCTTATTAAATACTTTTTTCTTTACATAGTTGAATGTGCTGACAACAAAATCACACAAAAATAATCAATGGAAATCTAATTTATCAACCCATGGAGGTCTGGATTTGGAGTCACACTCAAAATTAAAGTGGAAAACCACACTACAGGCTGATCGAACTTTGATGTAATGTCCTTAAAACAAGTCAAAATGAGGCTCAGTAGAGTGAATGGCCTCCACGTGCCTGTATGACCTCCCTACAATGCCTGGGCATGCTCCTGATGAGGTGGCGGATGGTCTCCTGAGGGATCTCCTCCCAGACCTGGACTAAAGCATCCGCCAACTCCTGGACAGTCTGTGGTGCAACGTGGCGTTGGTGGATGGAGCGAGACATGATGTCCCAGATGTGCTCAATTGGATTCAGGTCTGGGGAACGGGCAGGCCAGTCCATAGCATCAATGCCTTCCTCTTGCAGGAACTGCTGACACACTCCAGCCACATGAGGTCTAGCATTGTCTTGCATTAGGAGGAACCCAGGGCCAACCGCACCAGCATATGGTCTCACAAGGGGTCTGAGGATCTCATCTCGGTACCTAATGGCAGTCAGGCTACCTCTGGTGAGCACATGGAGGGCTGTGCGGCCCCCCAAAGAAATGCCACCCCACACCATGACTGACCCACCGCCAAACCGGTCATGCTGGAGGATGTTGCAGGCAGCAGAATGTTCTCCACGGCGTCTCCAGACTGTCACATCTGTCACATGTGCTCAGTGTGACCCTGCTTTCATCTGTGAAGAGCACAGGGCGCCAGTGGCGAATTTGCCAATCTTGGTGTTCTCTGGCAAATGCCAAACTTCCTGCACGGTGTTGGGCTGTAAGCACAACCCCCACCTGTGGACGTTGGGCCCTCATACCACCCTCATGGAGTCTGTTTCAGACCGTTTGAGCAGACATGCACATTTGTGGCCTGCTGGAGGTCATTTTGCAGGGCTCTGGCAGTGCTCCTCCTTGCACAAAGGCGGAGGTAGCGGTCCTGCTGCTGGGTTGTTGCCCCCCTATGGCCTCCTCCACATCTCCTGATGTACTGGCCTGTCTCCTGGTAGCGCCTCCATGCTCTGAACACTACGCTGACAGACACAGCAAACCTTCTTGCCACAGCTCGCATTGATGTGCCATCCTGGATGAGCTGCACTACCTGAGCCACTTGTGTGGGTTGTAGACTCCGTCTCATGCTACCACTACAGTGAAAGCACCGCCAGCATTCAAAAGTGACCAAAACATCAGCCAGGAAGCATAGGAACTGAGAAGTGATCTGTGGTTACCACCTGCAGAACCACTCTTTTATTGGGGGTGTCTTGCTAATTGCCTATAATATCCACTTGTTGTCTATTCCATTTGCACAACAGCATGTGAAATGTATTGTCAATCAGTGTTGCTTCCTAAGTGGACAGTTTGATTTCACAGAAGTGTGATTGACTTGGAGTTGCATTGTGTTGTTTAAGTGTTCCCTTTTTTGAGCAGTATATAAAGATCCAGTCCATTTAGAAAATTGCAGACCTCTTACACTTCAGTGTTATGATCCAAAAATCCTAGCAAAATGCTTGGTGCATAGAATTAAAAAAGTATTGTCAGATATTATTCATCCTAATCAGACAGGTTTTTACATGGACGATACATTGGAGATAATTTAGGACGAGTACTGGAAACTTCATAGAATACTATGAAATATCGGGGACACCAGGCCTGGTTTTCATAGCTGATTTTGAAAAGGCTTTTGATAAAGTACAACTGGAGTTTATATATAAATGCCTAGAATATTTCAATTTTGGGGAATCTTTTAAAATGGGTTAAAGTTATGTATAGTAACCCTAGGTGTAAAATAGTAAATAATGGCTATATCTCAGAAAGTTTTAAACTATCTAGAGGAGTAAAACAAGGTTGTCCACTATCGGCATATTTATTTATTATTGCCATTGAAATGTTAGCTGTTAAGATTAGATCAAACAATAATATTAAGGGATTAGAAATCCGTGGTTTAAAAACTAATGTGTCATTGTACGATGATGATTCATGTTATCTCCATGGCCTCATAGAGGATCTAGTGTCACGATCGTCTAAAGGAGTAGACCAAGGCGCAGCGTACTTAGAGTTCCACATGTTTAATAAATATGAAACTCACCAAAACAATACAGATGAAAACGAAGCGTGCCGTCCTGGGCTTCTCACAGGCAGCTACACAAACACAAGATCCCACAAATCACAGGTGGGAAAAGCCTGCCTAAGTATGATTCCTAATCAGAGACAACGATAGACAGCTGCCTCTGATTAGGAACCATACTCGGCCCAAAACAAAGAAATACAGGAACATAGAACGCCCACCCTAGTCACACCCTGGCCTAACCACAATAGAGAACAAAACCCTCTCTATGGCCAGGGCGTGACATCTAGATACTTTTGCTATCCTCTCTGGATTAAAACCAAATTATGATAAGTATTATGATATTACGTATTGGATCACTAAAAAAATGCAAATTTTACATTACCATGTAGTTTACCAATTAAATGGTCTGACGGAGATGTGGACATACTCGCTATACAAATCCCAAAATAAAGAAATGATCTCATTACAATACATTTTTATAGAAAGTTAGCAAAAATAGATAAGATCTTGCTACCATGGAAAGGAAAATACCTGTCTATTTGTGGAAGAAATCACACTGATTAACTCTTTAATCATATCACAGTTAACCTATTTGCTTATGGTTTTGCCTACACCTAGTGACCTGCTTTTTACATTATATGAACAAAAAATATTCAATTTTATTTGGAACGGCAAGCCAGATAAAATTAAAAGGGCCTATTTATATAACGAATATGAATTCGGAGGGCAGAAATTATTAAATATTAAAGCATTAAACAACTCACTAAAGGCATCAGTCATACCAAAGTTATACTTAAATCCAAACTGGTTTTCTAGTAAATTGGTACGAATGTCTCAGCCTATGTTCAAGAAGGGCCTTTTTCCCTTTATTCAGATTACACCTGCCCACTTTTGGTTGTTTGAAAAGGAAATAATCTCCAAAATATCTTTATTTTTTAAACAAGCCTTAGAAAGTTGGTTGCAATTTCAGTTTAATCCACCTGAAAAGACAGAACAAATAATACAACAAATATTGTGGTTAAATTGAAATATAGTAATTGATTAAAAAAACTGTATTTTTCGAATACATTTTCAAAAAAGGTATAATTTTAGTGAATGATATTAGAAATAGGACTGGTGGAGTGATGTCACACATGCAGCTAACACAGACATATGGAAATGTCTGCTCTATCCAAAATTACAACCAATTAATTGCAGCATTACCACAAAAATGGAAGAGGCAAGTAGAAGAGGAAAAAAGTAAGGAACTTGTATGTTGGCCCTGTATTAAAGAACATAAATGGTTAAAGAAAAGTGTGATAAATAAAAACATATACCAATTTAATTTAAGGAACAAAAACTGACAGTTGTGCCATATAAATTGCAAAATAGTTGGGAAGAGATTTTTGATGTACCCATTCTATGTCACATGGTTTATGAATTGATACGCAAAACAACGCCGGATTCAAAACTTCACATTTTTCAATTTAAATTACTATACAAAGTTCTTGCAACTAATAGAATGTTATATATATGGGGGATACAATCTTCCCAGCTCTGCAGATTCTGCTGTGAGGAGGCGGAGTCATTAGATCATTTATTTTGGTATTGTCCATATGTAGCTCGTTTTTGGTCACCGGTCCAGGAATGGCTGAACATTTGCCTAGAACTAAAGCTGCAGATAGCAATACTGTGTGATTTGAAAAGCCATAGTCAATCAATCAATAATATAATAATTATTTTAGCAAAAATGTTTATTTTTAATTTACAATCTGTAGAAGCTATGAGAATAGAAAGGTTCAATTATTTTGTGAAGCATGACAGCACAGTTGAAAAATATATGGCAAATAGAAATCCGAAATGGATGATGTTGAGAGATAGATGGGAGGGGTTGAATGGAGCTGAAGGGTTGGACTAATAACAAGATAAACAATGTAAAACATACGGGGCCTGTAAAATGTATATAGGTTCAGAACTTTTGTGATATTGCACAGTTACAAATAGAAATCAAACTGGATGGACATCAGAAATAGAGGAAGGACTAAAAACAAACAAAAAATAACTATTGTAAAATAGACTGTCTGTAAAATGTGTATAAGATGAATAAATTGAAGGTAAAAGCCGAAATGTTTATTAGTTTACTCCAATTGGGGGAATGGTGGTAGGGTTTGCGGGGAATAATAATAAAGGTATATTCTTTAAAAAAGTATGTATGTCTATATAGGTATGTGTATGTATATATGTGTATATGTATGCATGTGTGTATGGATATATTTACCCAAAAAATATATGGGGGATTGGAAATGATGCAGACAATTACATTGATGGAAGCAATATTCTTTCTGCAATATTAAGCTGATCCACCCCTTTAAAAAAAATGTTTTTAAAGAAGATTGGTGGGGTTGTGTGTCTATTTGTCAATAACAGCTGGTCTAATATTAAAGAAGTGTCGCTCGCCTGAGGTAGAGTACCTTATGATAAGATGTAGACCACACAATCTACCAAGAGTTCTCATCTATATTATTCGTAGCCGTCTATTTACCACCACAGAACGAAGCTGGCACTAAGACAGCTCCCAACCAACTCTATAAGGCCATAAGCAAAGAAGAAAATGCTCAACCAGAAGCGACGCTCCTAGTGTCCGGGGTCTTTAATGCAAGCAAACATAAATCAGTTTTACCAAATTTTTATCAACATGTCACATGTGCAACCAGAGAAAAAAAATCCTAGACCACCTTTACTCCACACACAGAGATGCATACAAAGCTCTCCCCCGCCCTCCATTTGGCAAATCTGTCCATAATTCTATCCTCCTGATTCCTGCTTACAAGCAAAAACAAAAGCAGGAAATGCCAGTGACTCCCTCAATACAGAGTGGTCAGATGACGTGGATGCTACACTACAAGACTGTTTTGCTAGCACAGACTGGAATATGTTCCGGGATTCATCCAATGGCATTGAGGAGTACACCACCTCAGTCATTGGCTTCATCAATAAGTGCATTGACGATGTCGTCCCCACAGTGACTGTACGTACATTTCCCAACCAGACGCCATGGATTACAGGCAACATCCACATCAAGCTAAAGGCTAGAGCTGCCGCTTTCAAGGAGCAGGAGACTAATCCGGACGCTTATAAGAAATCCTGCTATGCCCTCAGACAACCATCAAACAAGCAATGCGTCAATACAGAATTAAGATTGAATCCTACTACACTGGCTCTGACACTCGTTGGATGTGGCAGGGCTTCAAAACTATTACGGACTACAAAGGGAAACCCAGACGCGAGCTGCCCAGTGACGCGAGCCAAAGAAATGAGCTAAGTGCCTTTTATGCTTGCTTCGAGGCAAGCAACACTGAAGCATGCATGAGAGCACCAGCTGTTCTGGATGACTGTCTGATAACGCTCTCGGTAGCCAATGTGAACAAAACCTTTAAACAGATCAACATTCACAAAGCCGTTGGGCCAGATGGATTACCAGGACGTGTACTCAAAGAATGCGCGGATCAACTGTCAAGTGTCTTCAATGACATTTTCAAACTCTGCCTGACCGAGTCTGTAATACCTACATGTTTCAAGCAGACCACCATAGCCCCTGTGCCCAGGGACGTGAAGGTAACCTGCCTAAATGATTACTGCCTCGTAGCACTCACGTCGGTAGCCATGAAGCGCTTTGAAAGGCTGGTCATAACTCACATCAACAGCATCCTCCTGGACACCCTAGGCCGACTCCAATTTGCATACCGCCCCAACAGATCCACAGATGACACAATCTCAATCGCACTCCACACTGCCCTTTCTCACCTGGACAAAAAGGAACACCTATGTGAGAATGCTGTTCATTGACTACAGCTCAGCGTTCAACACCATAGTGCCCACGAAGCTCATCACTAAGCTAAGGACTCTGGGACTAAACACCTCCCTCTGCTACTGGATCCTGGATTTCCTGACGGGCTGTCCCCAGGTGGTAAGAGTAGGCAACAACATCTGCCACGCTGATCCTTAACACTGGGTTCCCTCAGCGGTGTGTACTTAGTCCCCTCCTGTATTCCTTGTTTACCCACGACTGCGTGGCCAAACACGACTCCAACACCATCATTAAGTTTGCTATCGACACAACAGTGGAATGACTGATCACCAACAGCAATGAGACGGCCTATAGGGAGGAGGTCAAAGAACTGGCAGTGTGGTGCCAGGACAACAACCTCTCCATCAATGTGAGCAAGACAAAGGAGCTGATCATGGACTACAGGAAAAGGCGGGCCGAACAGGCCCCCATTAACATCGACGGGACTTTAGTGGAGCGGATCGAGAGTTTCAAGTTCCTTCCACATCACCAATGAACTATCATGGTCCAAACATACCAAGACAGTCATGAAGAGGGCATGACAAAACCTCCCTCCAGAGACTGAAAAGATTTGTCATGGGTCCCCAGATCCTCAAAAGCTTCTACAGCTGCACCATCGAGAGCATCCTGACCGGTTGCATCACCGCCTGGTATGGCAACTGCTCGGCATCTGACCGTAAGGCGCTACAGAGGGTAGTGCGAACAGCCCAGTACATCCCTGGGGCCAAGCTTCCTGCCATCCAGGACCTATACAATAGGCAGAGTCAGAGGAAAGCCCATACAATTGTCAGAGACTCCAGTCACCCAAGTTATAGGCTGTTTTCTCTGCTACCGCACGACAAGCGGTAACGGGGCACCAAGTCTACGACCAAAAGGCTCCTCAACAGATTCTACCCCCAAGCCATAAGACTGCTGAACAATTAATAAAATCGCCACTGGACAATTTACATTGACCTCCCCCATTTTGTACACTGCTGCAACTCGCTGTTTATTATCTATGCATAGTCACTTCACGCCTATTGTACATGTACAAATTACCTCAACTAACCTGTACTCTAGCATACTGACTCGGTACCGGTACCCCCTGTATATAGCCTCGTTATTGTTATTCTTATTGTGTTACTTTTTATTTTAATCTACTTGGTAAATATTTTCCTAACTCTTCTTGAACTGCACTGTTGGTTAAGGGCTTGTAAGTAAGCATTTCACGCTAAAGTCTATAATTGTTGTATTCGGCGCATGTGACAAAAGGTTTGATTTGTTACCTCATATGCCTTGCATTACACCTGGGAAGAAAACACTTACGTTTGCTCAAATTGCCATTGGCTCAACCATTGGATCAAGAATTTCACTGTACCCTGCAATTACATTAGACCCTGTGCATGTGACTAATAAACTAATCTATCTAACTTACCCCATGGCAAACATTTTGACTATATTAGACCACACAGCTACAAGGATGCACTTTCATGCTAGGTTTAGGACCTCGTATTGAAGCTTATAGAGACTGCAACTGATGTATAGAACAATTTTTAAAGTTTCTACTTTGGTTTAGATACAAGCATCATGAAACCTCAAGCACAAATAAATTTGACTTGGTGAAAAAACGTTTTTTTTTACAAAACTTGCTTATCACTTTTTCCGAGTGGTTTCTTCATTCACAGACTCAATGAAATGATGACCTCTTCGTAGATATTTTGTCAAATGACTAATTTTGTGTGTAGTTTCCTAGAAACAAGGGTGGTTCAACAAACCCCAATCTCCCATACATGGATTTTTTTTATTTTTGCAATGTTAGTATTAAAAAAAAAAAAATTCTATCAGAATAAAATTGAAACTGAGACTAAAGTTGAAATACGTTTTTGAAAATAAATTGAACATTTTAGTACGGGGGAAAAAAATGAATTGAAATGTATGCATTCACTACTGTAAGTTGCTCTGGATAAGAGTGTCTGCTAAATGACTAAAATGGAAATGGAAGGAGTTCCCAGATATGCTGAGCATTTGTTGGCTGCTTTGCCTTCACTCTGTGTTCCAACTCATCCCAAACCATCTCAATTGGGTTGAGGTTGGGTGGTGGTGGAGGCCAGGTCATCTGATGTTGTCACACTCTGATCTGTTTCACCTGTCTTTGTGATTGTCTCCACTGCCCTCCAGGTGTCGCTCATTATCCCCTGTGTATTTATACCTGTGTTCTCTGTTTGTCTGTTGCCAGTTCATCCTGTTTGTCAAGTCAATCAGTGTTTTTGTTCTCAGCTCCTGCTTTTCCCAGTCTCTCTTTTTCTCGCCCTGCTGGTTTTGACCCTTGCCTGTCCTGACTCTGAGCCCACCTGCCTGACCACTCTGCCTGACCCTAAGCCTGCCTGCCGACCTGTACCTTTGCCCCACCTCTGGACTACTGACCTCTGCCTTCCCTGACCCTGAGCCTGCCTGCCGTCCGGTACCGTTGCCCCACCTCTGGTTTACTGACCCCTGCCTCCCTTGACCTGTCTATTGCCTGCCCCTGTTGGATTATTAAACCGTTGTTAATTTGACGTGTCTGCATCTGGGTCTTACCTTCATACCTAACAGATGCAGTAGTATTCCATTACTCTCCTGCTTGGTCAAATAGCCCTTACACAGCTTGGAGGTGTGATTTATGTGATTGTCCGGTTGAAAAACAAATGACAGTCCCACTATCCATGCTGGTTAAGTGTGCCTTGAATTCTAAATAAATCACTGACAGTGTCACCAGTAAAGAACCCTCACACCTCCAAGATGGCGTAGCAGTCAGACGTCTTTTGTCCTCGTCTTGTCGTGTCCCATGTATATATATTTTTTTCTTCGCATATCTTTTTTTATTTTTTTCCAAAACTAAACTTCAAAACACTCTCCTGCAACCCGCCTCACCCAATGTGGTGCGGATCTGTTTTTTTCTAAAGTATTATTCACCTCGAATCCGGAATCCCCCAACAACAGATAGCCAGCTCACTAGTTACTAGCTAGTAGTCAGCTAACCACTGCTAGTGTTCATCAGATAACCTTTAGCTTGGAAAGCTCTTGCCAGATTGTACAACGCGACTCAAACCAGAGCATACCGGACCTATTTTCTCTCCATATCCCCGGATTCCTAACGCAAGCTCTGGACATTTTCATCTGGATCTTCGCAGTTTGCTTGCTATCCGAGTACTGGCTAACGTCGGTCCCACCTTTTCTCCCGGTTAGCAAAAGAGGCCCCTCAGCCACTCCTGGGCTACAATACCCAGACCCCTTCTACTGCCGGTACCGGGAACAGAACCCCACTGATCCTTCACGACTGGACAACGACGTAATCTGCTCGAGGGGGTACTCAACTGGCCTCTACATCGCGACCACCCCTGAATGCCCATCCGCTACCCATGGCCCGCTAGCTGCTAGCTGTTTAGAGCATATTGGACTGTTAGCTGTATAGATCCATCAACCAATTTCTTGGGCCACTATACCTATTTTGCCAATTGGACTTGGACCCCTCTGCTACTCGGAACCCTACCAATCCATCACGACTGGTCTATCGACGTCACCGCACGCGGAGGCCAAAACAGACATTCCTCCATCGAGACATCCCTCTAAGGCCCTTCTGCTAGCTTTCTAGACCCGGTCTGCTAGCTTGCTAGCACGAGCTTGCTAGCTGTCTGAATCGCCGTGTCTCAAGCCAGCCCAACCACTCACTGGACCCCTATTGATCACCCAGCTACGCATGCCTCTCCCTAATATCAATATGCCTTGTCCATTGCTGTCCTGGTTAGTGATTGTCTTATTTCACTGTAGAGCCTCTAGCCCTGCTCAATATGCCTTAACCTACCATTTAGTTCCACCTCCCACATATGCGGTGACATCACCTGGTTTAAACATTTCTAGAGACAATATCTCTCTCATCATTACTCAATGCCTAGGTTTACCTCCAATGTACTCACATCCTACCATACCTCTGTCTGTAAGCACTAAACGACCAGTCCTGATAGCCTTTAGCCGTACCCTCATCCTACTCCTCCTCTGTTCCTCTGGTGATGTAGAGGTTAATCCAGGCCCTGCGGTGCCTAGCTCCACTCCTACTCCCCAGGTGCTCTCATTTGTTGACTGCATCCGTAATAGGTCTGCGGTCAAACAACCACCCCTCATCACTGTCAAACGCTCCCTAAAACAATTCAGCGAGCAGGCCTTTCAAATCGACCTGGCCCGGGTATCCTGGAAGGATACTGACATCATCCTGTGAGTAGAGGATGCCTGTATATTCTTTTAAAGTGCCTTCCTCACCATCTTAAATAAGCATGCCCCATTAAAAAAAGTTAAAACCAGGAACAGATATAGCCCTTGATTCTCTCCAGACCTGACTGCCCTTGACCAGCACAAAAACATCCTGTGGCGTTCTGCATTAGCATCGAATAGCCCTCGTGATATGCAACTTTTCAGGGAAGTTAGGGACAAATATACACAGGCAGTTAGGAAAGCTAAGACTAGCTTTTTCAAGCAGAAATTTGCATCCTGTAGCACAAACTCCAAAATGTTCTGGGACACTGTAAAGTCCATGGAGAATAAGAGCACCTCCTCCCAGCTGCCCACTGCACTGCGGCTAGGAAACACTGTTACCACCGATAAATCCACTATAATTGAGAATTTCAATAATTCATTTTTCTACGGCTGGCCATGCTTTCCACCTGGCTACCCCTACCCCGGTCAACTGCCCTGTGCTCCCCACAGCAACTCGCCCAAACCTCCCCCACTTCTCCTTCACCCAAATCCAGATAGCTGATGTTCTGAAAGAGCTGCAAAATCTGGACCCCTACAAATCAGCCGGGCTAGACAATCTGAACCCTCTCTTTCTAAAAGTATCTGCCGAAATTGTTGCAACCCCTATTACTAGCCTGTTCAACCTCTCTTTCGTATCGTCTGAGAATCCCATAGATTGGAAAGCTGCCGGGGTCATCCCCCTCTTCAAAGGGGGTGACACTCTAGACCCAAACTGCTACAGCCCTATATCTATTCTACCCTGCCATTCTAAGGTCTTCGAAAGCCAAGTTAACAGATTACCGACCATTTTGAATCCCACCGTACCTTCTCCACTATGCAATCTGGTTTCAGAGCTGGTCATGGGTGCACCTCAGCCACGCTCAAGGTCCTAAACGATATCATAACTGCCATCGATAAGAGACATTACTGTGCAGCCGTATTCATCGACCTGGCTAAGGCTTTCGACTCTGTCAATCAGAATATTCTTATTGGCAGACTCAACAGCCTTGGTTTCTCAAATGATTGCCTCGCCTGGTTCACCAACTACTTCTCTGATAGAATTCAGTATGTCAAATCGGAGGGCCTGTTGTCCAGACATCTGGCAGTCTCTATGGGGGTGCCACAGGGTTCAATTCTCAGGCCGACTCTCTTCTCTGTGTACATCAATGATGTCGCTCTTGCTGCTGGTGACTCTTTGATCCACCTCTACGCAGATGACACCATTCTGTATACCTCTGGCCCTTCTTTGGACACTGTGTTAACTAACCTCCAGATGTGCTTCAATGCTATACAACTCTCCTTCTGTGGCCTCCAACTGCTCTTAAATGCAAGTAAAACTAAATGCATGCTCTTCAACCGATCGCTGCCCGCACCAGCCGCCCCGTCCAGCATCACTACTCTGGACGGTTCTGACTTAGAATATGTGGACAACTACAAATACCTAGGTGTCTGGTTAGACTGTAAACTCTCCTTCCAGACTCACTTTAAACATCTCCAATCCAAAATTAAATCTAGAATCAGCTTCCTATATCGCAACAAAGCATCCTTCACTCATGCTGCCAAACATACCCTCGTAAAACTGACCATCCTACCAATCCTCGACTTTGGCGATGTCATTTACAAAATAGCCTCCAACACTCTACTCAACAAATTGGATGCAGTCTATCACAGTGCCATCTGTTTTGTCACCAAAGCCCCATATACTACCCACCACTGTGACCTGTACGCTTTCGTTGGCTGGCCCTCACTTCATACTCGTCGCCAAACCCACTGGCTCTAGGTCATCTACAAGTCTCTGCTAGGTAAAGCCCCACCAGGTCACCATAGCAGCACCCACCCGTAGCAGGTATATCTCATTGGTCACCCCCAAAGCCAATTCTTCCTTTGGCCGCCTCTCCTTCCAGTTCTCTGCTGCAAATGACTGGAACGAACTGCAAAAATCACTAAAGCTGGAGACTTTTACCTCCCTCACTAGCTTTAAACACCAGCTGTCAGAGCAGCTCACAGGTCACTGCACCTGTACATAGCTCATCTGTAAATAGCCCATCCAATCTACCTCATCCCCATACTGTATTTATTTATTTATCTTGCTCCTTTGCACCCCTGTATCTCTAATTGCACTTTCATCTTCTGCACATTCTACCATTCCAGTGTTTAATTGCTATATTGTAATTACTTTGCCACCATGGCCTATTTATTGCCTTACCTCTCTTATCCTACCTCATTTGCACATGCTGTATATAGATTTTCTACTGTATTATTGATTGTATGTTTGTTTATTACATGTGTAAAACTGTGTTGTTGAATGTGTCGAAAAGCTTTGCTTTATCTTGGCCAGGTCGCAGTTGCAAATGAGAACTTGTTCTCAACTTGCCTACCTGTTTATATAAAGGTGAAATAAATAAACACCTCCGCCGACAGAGGGCTGCCTCACTTATAGTTCTAAGGAAGCGTTGTTATATTTAGTTTTTTATGTATTATTTCTTACATTGTTATCCCAGAAAATGTTATGTGTTATTACATACAACCGGGAAGAACTATTGGATATCATAACGGCGGTAACTCACCAGCACTACCAACTTTACAACCAGGAATGTGACTTTCTCGAAGTGGATCGGTTGTTCTGACCACCCAGGGCAATTGAACTGATTCCAGAGGCTGACCCAAAACAACGCCGGCGGAGAAGAGGGATTCGGAGCGGTCTTCTGTTCAGACTTAGGATGCACCCACACCACCCACCGCTTCCGAGTATATTACTTGCTAATGTTCAGTCCCTGGATAACAAAGTTGACGAGATAAGGGCAATGGCTTCCATCCAGAGAGACATCAGGGAATGTAACATACTCTGTTTCACGGAAACATGGCTCACTCGAGCTATACTATCGAAGTCGGTCCAGCCATCTGGATTCTCAGTTCATCTTGCCGACATGAATTAACCTGTTATGGCTAGGGGGCAGTATTTTCACGGCTGGATAAAAAACATACCCGATTTAATCTGGTTACCACTCCTACCCAGTAACTAGAATATGAATATACTTATTACATATGGATAGAAAACACCCTAAAGTTTCTAAAACTGTTTGAATAGTGTCTGTGAGTATAACAGAACTCAAATGGCAGGTCAAAACCTGAGAGATTCCTTTACAGGAAGTGGCCTGTCTGACCATTTCTTGAACTTCTTTTCCATCTCTATCTTTTACTAAGGATCTCTGCTCTAACGTGAAACTTCCTACGTCGTCCATAGGCGCTCAGAGCCCGGGAAAAAACAGAATGTCGTCATCCCAGCCCCAGGCTGAAACACATTATCGCCTTTCTCAAGTGGCCGATCAAGGGACTCTGGGCTTAGGCGCGTGACCCAACCGCCCCCGCCTTTGTGATTTCTTTCCTCTGTTTGCCGAAAAGGAGATTCCCTGTCGGAATATTATCGCTTTTCTACGAGAAAAATGGCGTAAAAATTGATTTTAAACAGCGGTTGACATGCTTCGAAGTACGGTAATGGAATATTTAGAATTTTTTTGTCACGAATTGCGCCATGCGCACGACCCTTCTTTACCATTTCGGATAGTGTCTGGAACGCACGAACAAAACGTCGCTATTCGGATATAACGATGGATTATTTTGGACCAAACCAACATTTGTTATTGAAGTAGCAGTCCTGGGAGTGCATTCTGACGAAGACAACAAAAGGTAATGAAACTTTTATAATAGTAAAGCTGATATTGGTGAGTGCTAAACTTGCCGGGTGTCTTAATAGCTAGCCCGTGATGCCTGGGCTATGTACTTAGAATATTGCAAAATGTGCTTTCACCAAAAAGCTATTTTAAAATCGGACATATCGAGTGCATAGAGGAGGTCTGTATCTATAATTCTTAAAATAATTGTTATGCTTTTTGTGAACGTTTATCGTGAGTAATTTAGTAAAATGTTAGCGAATTCCCCGGAAGTTTGCGGGGGGTATGCTAGTTCTGAACGTCACATGCTAATGTAAAAAGCTGGTTTTTGATATAAATATGAACTTGATTGAACAAAACATGCATGTATTGTATAACATAATGTCCTAGGGTTGTCATCTGATGAAGATCATAAAAGGTTAGTGCTGCATTTAGCTGTCTTCTGGGTTTTGGTGACATTATATGCTAGCTTGAAAAATGGGTGTCTGATTATTTCTGGCTTGGTACTCTGCTGACATAATCTAATGTTTTGCTTTCGTTGTAAAGCCTTTTTGAAATCGGACAGTGTGGTTAGATAAAGGAGAGTCTTATCTTTAAAATGCTGTGAAATAGTCATATGTTTGAAAAATTGAAGTTTTTGTATTTTAGAGGAGTTTGTATTTCGCGCCACGCCCATCATTGGATATTGGAGCAGGTGTTCCGCTAGCGGAACGTCTAGATGTAAGAGGTTTTAACATCTCTCCGGGAAGACACATGGTATAATTGTAATAACATACAGGAACTCAAGTCCTTTTGTTTACCCGACCTAGATTACCTAACAATCAAATGCCGACCGTATTATCTCCCAAGAGAATTCTCTTCGGTTATTGTCACAGTCATGTATATTCCCCCTCAAGCCGATACCACAACTGCCCTCAAGTAACTTCACTGGACTTTATGCAAACTGGAAACCATAAATCCTGAGGCTGCATTTATTGTAGCTGGAGACTTTAACAATGCAAATTTGAGGAAAAGGCTACCTAAATTCTATCAGCATTTTGACTGTACTCGCGCTGGAAAAACACTCGGCCATTGTTATTCCGAACTTCCGGGATGCATACAAGGCCCTTCTCCGCCCTCCTTTTGGCAAATCTGACCATGACTCCATTTTGCTCCTCCCTTCCTACAGGCAGAAACTCAATCAGGAAGTACCGTGCTAAGGACTGTTCAACGCTGGTCTGACCAATCGGAATCCACGCTTCAAGATTGTTTTGATCACGCGGACTGGGATATGTTCCAGGTAGCTTCAGAGAATAATGTTGATGTACATACCGAGACGATTACTGAGTTTCTTAAAAAGTGTATAGGAGATATTGTACCCATTGTGACTATAAAATCCTACCCTTACCAGAAACCGAGGGTAGGTGGCAGCATTCGCGAAAAACTGAAAGCGCGAACCACTGCATTTAACCATGGCATGGGGATTGGGAATATGGCAGAATACAAACAGATTAGTCATTCCCTCCGCAAGGCAATCAAACAGGCAAAATGTCAGCATAGAGACAAAGTGGAGTCGCAATTCAACAGCTCAGACACGAGACATATGTGGCAGGGTCTACAGACAATCACAAACTACAAAAGGAAAACCAGCCACGTCGCGGACACCAACGTCTTGCTTCCGGACAAGCTAAACACATTCTTTGCCCGCTTTGAGGATAACACAGTGCCACCGATGCGGCCAGCTACCAAAGACTGTTGACTCTCCTTCTCCGTGGCCGATGTGAGGAAGACATTTAAACGTGTTAACCTTCGCAAGGCTGCCGGCCCAGACGGAATCCCAGCCGCGTCCTCAGAGCATGCGCAGACCAGCTGGCTGGTGTGTTTCCGGACATATTCAATCTCTCCTTATCCCAGTCTGCTGTCCCCACATGCTTCAAGATGGCCACCATTGTTCCTGTACCCAAGAATGCAAAGATAACTGAACTAAATCACTATAGCCCGTAGCACTCACTTTTGAGAGACTAGTCAAGGATCATAACACCTCCACCTTACCTGTCACCCAAGACCCATTTGCTTACCACCCCAATAGGTCCGTAGACGATGCAATTGCCATCACACTGCACTCTGCCCTATCCCATCTGGACATGAGGAATACCTATGTAAGAATGCTGTTCATTGACTATAGCTCAGCATTCAACACCATAGTACCCTCCAAGTTCATATTTAAGCTTGAGGCCCTGAGTATGAACCCCGCCCTGTGCAATTGGGTACAGGACTTCCTGACGGGCAGCCCCCAGGTTGTGAAGGTAGGAAACAACACCTCCACTTCTCTGATCCTCAACACTACAAGGGTGCGTGCTCAGCCCCCTCCTGTACTCCCTGTCACCCATGACTGCATGGCCAAGCACGCCTCCAACTCAATCATCAAGCTTGTAGATGACACACAGTAATAGGCTTGATTACCGACTACGATGAGACAGCCTACAGGGAGAAGGTGAGGGGTCTGGGAGTGTGCTGTCAGGAAAATAACCTCTCACTCAACATCAACTAAACAAAGGAGATGATCGTGGACTTCAGGTAACAGCAGAGGGAGCACCCCCCTATCCACATCAACGGAACAGCAGTGGAGAAGTTTTAAAGTTTTAAGTTCCTTGGAGTACATATCAATGACAAACTGAAAGGGTCCACCCACATAGATAGAGTGGTGAAGAAGGTGCAACGGCACCTCTTCAACCTCAGGAGGCTGAAGAAATGTGGCTTGTCACCTAAAACCCTCACAAACTTTTACAGATGCACAATTGAGAACATCCTGTCGGGAAGCATCACCGCCTGGTATGGGAACTGCACCGCCCAAAACTGTAGGGCTCTCTAGAGGGTGGTGCGGTCTGCACAACACATCACCGGGGGCAAACTACCTGCCCTCCAGGACACCTACAGCACCCGAAATCACAGGAAGGCAAAAATGATCATCAAGGACAACAATCAACCAAGCCCTGCCTGTTCACCCCGCTATCATCCAGAAGGTTAGGTCAGTACAGGTGCATCAAAGCTGGGACCGAAAGACTGAAAAGTAGCTTCTATCTCAAGGCCATCAGACTGTTAAACAACCATCATTAGCACAGAGAGGCTGCTGCTTACATACACAGACTTGAAATCATTGGCCACTTTAATAAATGCAACTCTAGTCACTTCAATAATGTTTACATATCTTGCATTACTAATCTCATATGTATATATTGTGTTCTATACTATCTACTGTATCTTAGTCTATACCGTGCTGATATTGGTCGTCCATATATTTATATATTCTTAATTGCATTCCTTTACTTAGATTTTTGTGTATTAGGTATTTGTTGTGAAATTGTTAGATATTACTTGTTAGATGTTGCTGCACTGTCGGAACTAGAAGCACAAGCATTTCGCTACACTCGCAATAACATCTGCTGAACACGTGTATGTGACCAATAAAATGTGATTTGATTTGATTCCTCCATGCCTTACTGTGGGAACCACACATTCAGAGATCATCCGTTCATCTATTCTGCGTCTCACAATTACAAGGCGGTTGTAGCCAAAAATCTCAAAATGGACAGATTTCCACCAGTTTAATGTCCATTGCTCATATTTCTTGGCCCAAGCAAGTCTCTTCTTCTTATTGGTGTCCTTCAGTAGTGGTTTCTTTGCAGCAAACCATGAAGGCCTGATTCATGCAGACTCTGAACAGTTGATATTGAGGTGTCTGTTACTTGAACTCTGTGAAGCATTTATTTGGGCTACAATTTCTGAGGCTGGTAACTAATGAACTTATCCTCTGCAGCAGAGATAACTCTGGGTCTTCCTTTCCTGTGGCGGTCCTCATGAGAGCCAGTTTCATCATAGTGCTTAATGGTTTTTGCAACTGCACTTGAAGAAACTTTCAAAGTTCTTGACATTTTCCGGATTGACTGACCTTCATGTCTTAAATGATGGACTGGCGTTTCTCTTGCTTATTTGAGCTGTTTTTGCCATAATATGGACTTGGTCTTTTACCAATAGGGCTATTTTCTGTATACCACCCCTACCTTGTCACAACACAACTAATTGGCTCAAATGCACTAAGAAGGAAAGAAATTCCACAAATGTACTTTTAAAAGGCACACCTGTTAATTGAGATGCATTCCAGGTGACTACCTCATGAAGCTGGTTGAGAGAATGCCAAAAGTGTGCAAAGCTGTCATCAAGGCAAAGGGTGGCTACTTTGAATTACATATTTTGGTTACTACATGAGTATGTGTTATTTCATAGTTTTGATGTCTTCGCTATTATTCTACAATGTAGAAAATAGTCAAAATAAAGAAAAACCCTGGAATGAGTAGGTGTGTCCAAACTTTTGACTATTACTGTACATGCTATGAACAAACAACAACAACACATGTGGAGGTATAAGATTGGGTAAATGTAGCTGGCAATTATGAATTATTATCATCATAATTAGCTATAATTAAATTAATTTCAAGGACAATGTTGCTAGCTAACATGGATGTCGTTGGCACTCCACTGGCCGCATATAAACACAACCTCTCCAGCTCCTGGATCTGGCTAAAATATTACCATTTTAGAATTCTGGTACACCACCATAACTGTAAGCAAATAAATCGGCTGTAACTCATTAATCCTGATTTGTAACTAGACCCACCCCATCTAGTTTAAGGGCTAGCCAGCCTGTAAATAAAATTACATAGCTACCTAGCAAGTGAAGTCCTTTAATTTGAGTACTTTTTTACCTCCAATTGGTAGTTACAGTCTTGTCCCATCTCTGCAACTCCCGTACGGACTCGGGAGAGGCGAAGGTCGAGAACCGCGAGTCCTCCGAATCACAATCCTGCCAAGCCGCACTGCTCACTTAACCCGGAAGCCAAACGCACCAATGTGTCGTAGGAAACACCGTACAACTGGCGAAGATGTCAGCGCCCGCCACAGGAGTTGCTAGAGCATGATGGGACAAGGACATCCCGGCCAGCCAAACCCTCTCCTAACCCGGACGACGCTGGGTCAATTGTGCGCCGCCTCATGGGTCTTCCGGGATCAAACCCGGATCTGTAGTACGCATCAAGCAATGCAGTGCCTTAGATCGCTGCGCCACTCGGGAGGCCCCCTAGTCTGTGTATTTAATCATCATGATGAAAAAACAATAATTGCTCTCTGGCTCTTTGAATTGACATGTTTGTTGGACAATAGACATACTCATTGTGATTTTAAAATAAATAAATAATGTGGTGTAATGCAAGAATGAGAACTGACTGATGCATGGAAAAGAGAGGTGAGGCAGAGGGGTGATACCTGACCAATGCAGGGGTGAGGGTTGAGAAGGAGGGGTGACGCTTGACTAGTGCAGGGTTGATACTTGACTGGGGGGGTGAGGGTTGACGAGGAGGGGTGAGGGTTGACTAGTGCAGGGTTAAAACTTGACTAGGTGAGGGGTGAAGTCTGAGGAGGAGGAATGATGAAGTCCCTAACTTGGATCCCATATATTACTGTTAATTTCACTTTGCACAAAGGCCAATACATCATCCAAGTCCATATGGTTACTTCTTCTGAAAAGACAGAATTTCCGGCACAACCTCTTCAAGCTCATAACATTTCTAAAAGCGCAAGGATTTCCTTGTTACTAAAGCTAATTCTAAAGTATAGTTTCACCAGGTCATTTAACTCAGGTATGTCAATGGTGGCGCAAAGCAACAGGGGGCCAGGGAGGCTTGTAATCAGCCAAATGCTCTACTTTAATCTTGAAATATAACAGACTTTATTCTCCCAATTTCAACCTCATTCTAGAAATGTTGACTTTATTATTGTAACGTGTACACTAATAATCAGGAAGCAAGTACAGGGAGTGAATTTAATAAATAAACGAACATGGAACGAGTCAAGAACCGCAAGTAGCGTACAGACATGAAACATAGAAACAGAATCAGTAACACCTGAGGAAAAAAACCAAGGGGAGTGACAGATATAGGGAAGGTAATCAGGAAGGTTATGGAGTCCAGGTGAGTCTCATGAGGCGCAGTTGAGGGTAACGATGGTGCCAGGTGTGCGTAATAATGAGTAAACTGGCAACAACGAGCGCCAGAGAGGGGGAGTGGGAGTAGACGTGACAATTCTAGGAATTACGAGATTTAGAAAATCTAAGTACATCACGTTTTTTTTTTCTTCTTGGCCCTATTACTCTTAAGTAGTAGCAGGCACTCTCTCTCCAGCCTCAATTTTAACATACGCCCCTTTCAAGTCCCAATTTGTTGCAGTGTTTCCAGGACTGTTAAATGGCTAACAACTAATACTCCCCCTCACACCTACGCTGCTTCTAAAATGATTATTGATTTGATTTATTACTACCACTACGTTATTGATTGACATTACTATTAGTATCTACTGTAACTATTTATCCTGCTACTGGTCACTATTCCTCCTGTTCACATGTACAGTGCCTTCAGAAGACATTTTTTTATGTTACAACCTGAATTCAAAATGGATTAAAATAGATTTTTTTCTCACCCATCTATACACAATGCCTCAAAATGACAAAGTGAACACATGTTTTCAGAAAGGTTTGCAAATTCATTGAAAATTAAATACATAAGTGCTTTGTTGCTAACAGGATGCATGTTTTGGAATATTTTATTCTGTACAGGCTTCCTTTTTTTCACTCTGTCATTTAGGTTAGTATTGTGGAATAAATAAAATGTTGTTGATCCACCCTCAGTTTTCTCACATCACAACCTTTAAACTCGAACTGTTCTACAATCACCATTGGCCTCATGGTGAAATCCCTGAGCAGTTAGTTTCCTTCCTCTCCGACAACTGAGTTAGGAAGGATGCCTGTATATTTGTTGTGACTGAGTGTATTGATACACTATCCTGACGAGTGTATTGAAACACCATCCAAATCCTAATTAATAACTTCACCATGCTCTAAGGGATATTCAGCATCTGCTTATTATAAAAATTATTACACATCCACCAATTGGTGCCTTCATTGCGAGGCATAAAAACCTCCCTGTATTTGAATCTGTGCTTGAAAATCACTGCTAGATTGAGGGACCTTACATATAATTGTATGTGTGAAGTACACAAATGGGGTAGTCATAAAAAAATAATGTTTACCACTATTATTGAACATGGAATGTGTCCATGTAACTTATATATAGCCTACCATCACCTAAATAAACCATTCTTTGTGTTTCGGCAGGTCTTAAGAAATATTATGATACTAAGAAAATGTATTTCAAAACAGAAGAGCATACAGTATTTTAAGTTTAATTATGTTTCTGTGTTTAGTAGGCTATATATGGCAATGTGCCATGCCAATTAAATCAACTAGATCATTATTAGAAAGTTATTTTAACATGCTTATATTCCCCTTCCCTTATCATAGTCAATACATATGATGGAATTTAACAGAATATAGTAGAAATAAGGTTTTTCCCAAACAAACTATTGTTGGGTATCTCGAATGTTCACTTGTGGAAAGTGGGTAACTGCAGTTAATATAAAAAAATCACATATTATTAGAGTTATTTGGCAAATGTAGGTGTGTTAGAAAACGTTCCAGTGGTATATAGGATTCAAAACGTATGGACTGCATGTTACCCTGTAGGAGTACTGTAAAAAGTCACTTTGATAAAAAAAAAAGCATGTGCTCCGTTCCCTGCCTCTGTGTCAATTACACATGCGAAGCTGTTCATCAGTCTCATTCACAAATATACAATTTATAGGTAATATCGTCATAAGGGTATTGTCAATTTAATATTGTCTTTAGGCATCATCTATTATTATATTAACGAACAAAAATATAAGTGCAACATGTTTCATGAGCTGAAATAAAAGATCCCAGAAATGTTTCATATGCACAAATATGTTTGCATTTACGTTACATTTAAGTCATTTAGCAGACGCTCTTATCCAGAGCGACTTACAAATTGGTGCATTCACCTTATGATATCCAGTGGAACAACCACTTTACAATAGTACATCTATATCTTTTTTGGGGGGGGTTAGAAGGATGACTTTATCCTATCCTATGTATTCCTTAAAGAGGTGGGGTTTCAGGTGTCTCCGGAAGGTGGTGATTGACTCCGCTGTCCTGGCATTTGCATCACTATTAGTGAGCATTTCTGCTTTGCCAAGATAATCCATCCACCTTACAGGTGTGGCATATCAACAAGCTGATTAAAATTCATGATCATTACCCAGGTGCACCTTGTGCTGGGTACAATAAAAAAATGCAATTTTGATCAAGGTCCCGTGTGGCTCAGTTGGTAGAGCATGGCGTTTGCAACGCCAGGGTTGTGGGTTCGATTCCCACAGGGGACCAGTACGGAGAAAGAAATGTATGCATTCACTACTGTAAGTCGCTCTGGATAAGAGTGTCTGCTAAATGACTAAAATGTAAATGAAAGGCCACTTTAATATGTGCAGTTTTGTCACACAACATAATGCCACAGATGTCTCGAGTTTTGAGGGTGTGTGCAGTTGGCATGCTGACTGCAGGAATGTCCACCAGAGCTGTTGCCAGAGAATTTAATGTTAATTTGTCACCATAAGCTGCCTCCAATTTAGTTTGAGAGAATTTGGCAGTACGTCCAACTGTCCTCACAACTGCAGACCACGTGTAACCACGCCAGACCAGGACGTCCACTTCCAGCTTCTTCACCTACGGGATCATCTGAGACTAGCCACCTGGACAGCTGATGAAACTGAGGAGTATTTCCATCCGTAATAAAGTCCTTTGTGGGGAAAGACTAATTCTGATCGGCTGGGCCTGGCTCCCAAGTGTGTGGGCCTGTGCCCTCCCAGGCCACCCATGGCTGTGCCCCTGCCCTCCCAGGCCCCCCCATGGCTGCGCCCCTGCCCAATGATGTGAAATCCATAGAAAATGGCTTAAGGAATTTATTTCAATTGACTGATTTCCTTAACTGAACTGTAACTCAGTAAAATTGTTGAAATTGTTGCATGTTGCGTTTATATTTTTGTTCAGTATATAAGTTTGAAATTTGTTTTGATATAGTTTAGGTGTAGTTTCAACGGGCCATTATCAGCTTGGCAGGCAACTGACGGTGAAAGAGGGGCCGGAGGAGGGGGAACTACATGTCCTCCTAAAGCTGCTTATAATATATATACTCCGATTATTGAGCACACAGATTTATACAAGGCAATGCGTAACGAGCAGGTAAAGTCAGAACCATGGAGAAATAATTAGGTCTAGGCTACACCTTGTTCTTTAGAATAGTTGGACATAAATAAAATCATATCAATTCTGTGAGATTAGGTAAACAGCGTTCTACAACATAAGCAGGAGACACATCCACATCAATTTGATATTGCTTCTGTAGTCAAGCACAAGGAACTGACTCCTATGTCGCATGTCACTACTTCACAGGAGAAGCATGTGAACGTAAACATTTACTTTTGATCAAAATTGCATTTTTTAAATTACAAGCCTAGTTGGTTTAGCCATGGACAAAGGCAGGAACCTCCCGCTACCCATGATGGCTGAGATAATGGATGGGCTGGACATGCCGGGAGATGAGTTTGGATTGGTCTGCTATGTAGCTTCTGTCTATAACGTGAGCTGCTCAGTATGTGTTGATAGTCCTTCCTACCGTGCTGTTTTTGAAAGATATAATGTAAGTCATCAAGAACTACAAAAGTTTTGCTACTTTTCTCAACAACATTGATGTCCTGAATTTAGCAGGTGCTATCGACTGATCAGTTGGATAAAGTTATGGACTACTTTCTGCACACGCCACGGTCAGTGTGAACCGGAGTGACTTGACATAATGCTGGCCAAACAAGCTACAAACAAAACAGAGTTAAATGGTTCCAATCTGCCGTGAAGCATTCACCCATGTACACGGTAAGAGTCTAGCTACATTTTCAGATAAGTTTCACATTTTGGCAGAAAGTCGTTTTCATTGCAAGTTAAAGCGTACTGTTCGCTAGCTAGTTTGCTAGATAACGTTACGTGTATGATCTGTGTAGTAATATTATTCGAAATATACATTTATTTGCATTTCTAGATATAGCCTAATGTTAGCTAGCTAACATTGAACCTAGTTGGTTAGTTCTTTAGCTACCTGCAGATTCATACTACATGACAATGTTTGTATTGGTTGTAGTATGAGTTATGCCAGGTTCATTGCTTAGCTTGCCAGCTAGCTAGCTAAACGTCTAAACAAAAGACTCCACTTCACCAGATGATTACATGACCCATCCAGTTACTCAGGTGTGTCTGGGGGTGATTATTTCTATCTGTAGTATTTCATTAACATGTGTAAATGTCTAGGAAATAGTGAGCCATCCACTTAGCTATTTGTGGTTGGGGCATGGTTATTGCATTTCCTTCACATGACTGATCAATTTAGATTAGTGTGTCTAATAATTATCTGGACACTTTCTGTTTCTGATATTGCTACAATGCAAGTAAACATTTCACTGTACTGTTTACACCTTCTGTATCCTGTGCATGTGCCAAGTGCCGGGGTGGCAGGTAGCCTAGTGGTTAGAGCGTTGGACTAGGAACCCAAAGGTTGCAAGATCGAATCTCCAAGCCGAAGAGGTAAAAAGCTGTCATTCTGACCCTGAACAAGGCAGTTAACCCACTGTTCCTAGGCCATTATTGAAAATAAGAATTTGTTCTTAAGACCCCTTCGAGATAAAATACCGTTAACGGGATTGGTTGGACAACAACCAGTGAGATAGCACGGTGCGAAATTCAAAAAAAAAAATATCAAAATTAAAATTCAAGTATTATACGGCATTTTAAAGATACTCTACTCATTAATCCAATCACATTGTCCGATTTCAAAAAGGCTTTATGGTGAAAGCAAAACATTAGATTATTTTAGCATAGCACCTTAGCAACAAAAAAAAAGCTATTTTCCAAGCACGGATAGCCGTCACAAAACCAGATATACAGCTAAAATTAAGCACTAACCTTTGACAATCTTCATCAGATGACACTCCTAGGACATCATGTTAGACAATGCATGCATTTTTTGTTCGATCAAATTCATATTTATATCCAAAAACCCAATTTTTACATTGGCGCGTGACATTCAGAAAATGTTTTCTCCCCATAACCTCTGGTGAATAGGCACATTCATTTACAGAAGAACTCATAAACGTTGACAAAATGTATAACAATTATTTAAAGAATTAGAGATAATCTACTCCTTTATGCAACCACTTTGTCAGATTTCAAAATAACTTTATGGAAAAAGCACATTGTTCAATATTCTGAGTACAGAACTTAGCCTTCAATGCTAAGCTATACAGTTAGCCTACAACCACGGCGTCGACAAATCTCTAAAAATATGTTCGAAATATTTTCTTACCTTTGCCGATCTTCGGCGGAATGCACTCGGAAGGGGTCCCACTTCCACAAGAAATGTTCATTTGTTCTGCAAAGTCCATAATTTATGTCCAAATACGTCCGTTTTGTTGACCCATCCAGAACACTTTACAATGCCATGTGGCGTGGATGCAAATCCATAGACGAAATGTTCAAAGTTCTATTACCGTTTGTAGAAACACGTCAAATGATGTTTACAATCAATCCTTTAGGGTATTTTTTTACGTAGAATTGCAATAATTTTACAACCGGGCAATAGGTATTCATCCCAGAAGAAAAATAACGAACAGCGAAGTCACGTGCACACGTGTCACGAGACACCTTTCCTCAGACTGGCCACTGATTGACTGAGCCATAATTTTCTGCCCGGTAACAGGTGACAGATGAAACCAGTTCCTAAAGATTGTTGACAGCCAATGGAAGAGTTAGGAGGTGCCAGGTAAATCCTATGTCACTGTAGTTTTTCAAGGGATTCAAAAGAAAAACTACATTTCTAATTTCTCCCACTTCCTGATTCAATTTTTCTCAGGTTTTTGCCTTCCATATGAGTTCTGTTATACTCACAGACACCATTCAAACAGTTTTTGAAACTTCAGAGTGTTTTCTATCCAAATCTACTAATAATATGCATATTCTCTTTTCTGGGCCAGAGTAGTAACCTGTTTAAATTGGGTACGTTTTTCATCCGGCCGTGAAAATACTGCCCTCTAGCCCCAAGAGGTTTAACCTGTTAGGGCTAGGGGGCAGCATTTGCACGTCTGGATAAAAAAAATGTACCCGATTTAATCTGGTTACTAATCCTACCCAGTAACTAGAATATGCATATACTTATTATATATGGATAGAAAACACTCTAAAGTTTCTAAAACTGTTTGAATGGTGTCTGTGAGTATAACAGAACTCATTTGGCAGGCAAAACCCTGAGACATTTTCTGACAGGAAGTGGATACCTGATGTGTTGTATTACCTTTAAACCTATCCCATTGAAAAACACAGGGGCTGAGGAATATTTTGGCACTTCCTATTGCTTCCACTAGATGTCACCAGCCTTTACAAAGTGTTTTGAGTCTTCTGGAGGGAGATCTGACCGAACAAGAGCCATGGAACGATGATGTCCCATTAGACACCTGGCGCGCGAGTTCATGTTGGGTACCCTCGTTCCAATACGTTATAAAAGAGTATGCATTCGTCCACCTTGAATATTATTCATGTTCTGGTTAAAAAAGGCCCTAATGATTTATGCTATACAACGTTTGACATGTTTGAACGAACGTAAATATATTTTTTCCCCTCGTTCATGACGAGAAGTCCGGCTGGCTTAGATCATGTGCTAACAAGACGGAGATTTTTGGACATAAATGATGAGCTTTTTTGAACAAAACTACATTCGTTATGGACCTGTGATACCTGGAAGTGACATCTGATGAAGAGAATCAAAGGTAATGGATTATTTACATAGTATTTTCGATTTTAGATCTCCCCAACATGACGTCTAGTCTGTATCGCAACGCGTATTTTTCTGGGCGCAGTGCTCAGATTATTGCAAAGTGTGATTTCCCAGTAAGGTTATTTTTAAATCTGGCAAGTTGATTGCGTTCAAGAGATGTAAATCTATAATTCTTTAAATGACAATATAATATTTTACCAATGTTTTCTAATTTTAATGATTTAATTTGTGACGCTGACTTGACTGCCGGTTATTGGAGGGAAACGATTTCCTCAACATCAATGCCATAGTAAAACGCTGTTTTTGGATATAAATATGAACTTGATAGAACTAAAAATGCATGCATTGTCTAACATAATGTCCTAGGAGTGTCATCTGATGGAGATTGTAAAAGGTTAGTGCATCATTTTAGCTGGTTTTATGGTTTTGGTGACCCTGTCTTTGACTTGACAAAACATTACACACAACTCTTGTAAATGTACTGTCCTAACATACTCTAAATTTATGCTTTCGCCGTAAAACCTTTTTGAAATCGTAAAACGTGGTTAGATTAAGGAGATGTTTATCTTTCAAAGGGTGTAAAATAGTTGTATGTTTGAAAAATTTGAATTTTGACATTTATTTGGATTCAAATTTGCCGCTCTTGAAATGCACCTGCTGTTGATGGAGTGCACCACGGGTGGCACGCTAGCGTCCCACCTAGCCCATAGAGGTTAACCTCCTAGTAAAATAAACATACATTTGATTTGATATAGTGTCTGTTTATCAGAGATGGTAATGTGAAGAACAACATGACCTGCACCAATGTCAGATTAGGATATAGGACTAGATAGTGTATTTTTACCTGGAGATCTTTCCTTATTGTAGGCTACTACTTTTACTCTTGAAATCTGTGGTTGTTTACTAAACTACTCACTCTGTTTAGCACATGGCCTCACATTTGAATCCTTAAAGAGAAGGGTAGGGCTAAGGATTAAGAGGGTGTGAACGATGCTGAATGGGCGTAGATAAAGAGGAGCTCTCCAGTAGGTGTACCAAAACATTCAAGGGCCATTTTCTCAAAAGTGGGGTTACAAGCTTATCAATTTTCTAAGCAGAATTTATTTCCCATTGTTCCTCAACTGCAGTGTATGATATACCATTTTCTAATCTCTACTTTAATTTCAATGTAAAAAAACACCATTTCACATTTTTGCAACATCAGACTGAATCGAGGCGGTCGGTCACACGTGAGCTATACAGGATCTTAATTTGAGCCAGTTTTCAACAGCAGGAAAATAATTCTGTAGCGCCAGTAAATGTGAACTATTATGTGGATTATAATTCATGGACATTTTTTGTAGGGATTGATACATTTTACATTAGGGCAAATCAAGTGGAAATTACAAAAAAATTCTCATCAACAAATGAGTGATCAAATTAAGATCCTACATCTATAGCACACATTAAACCTAATCATCTGATATAGAATAGTTTACTTTCAGATGCCTTTCAAAAACAAGTTCCAGGAAAGGTCATTATATTCAGTCTATACTCACCAAAACCATTTGTCATGTTGTGGGGAAAAAAGTAATTCAATGGAAATCATGCAATGGTCATTGGGGAATTGTAAATCCATTTGGAAATTTCCAAAGAACAGGCAGCACTTAATCCGAAGGTCTATAACCCTGAAACAATTGTCTTTCAACTCAAAAACTATTTGCCCATAAGACACATTTCAAACGTGACCCACCACCTTGATTCGGTTCTTTGTACAGTAGCTACATTTGAAATTGTGTTTTTTACGATGGATAAAAGTAAAGACTCAGAGTTAGATGGTATATCACACACTGCAGTTGAGGAACAACGGGAAAATAATTCTGCTTTGAGAGTTACTGGAGAGGTCTTCTTTGTCTACACCCATTCAGCATCATTAATTCTTCGTCATCATTCTTAAGCCTTAGCCCCACCCATCTCTATACGGATTCACGTGTGAAGCCATGTGCTAAACAGAATGAGTAAGGTAGTGTAGTAAACAACCAAAGATTAAGACCAAAAGTGGTGAAAGTAGTAATAAAAATACACAATCTTGGCCTAGATCCTAATCTGACTTTGGTGAAGGTAACATTGTTTTTCATATTAGCCTCTCTGATAAACACACACTATATCAAATAAAATGTATGTTTATTTGTCAAATGCATAGGATACAGAAGGTGTCAACAGTTCAGTGAAATGGTTACTTGCATGGTGGAGTCTTTTGTTTAGACCCATAAACCCAACCCATACTACCATGCATGAATCTGCACATAGCTATAGCTAATAGCTAGCTAGCTAACATTAGGCTATATCTAGCAATGCAAATGTCATTCTGAGATACAAATAATACTACTACACAGCTCATACACATTAACATTAGCTAGCGAGCCAGCTAATGTTAGCTAGCTAACAGCACGCCTTATCTTGCAATGAAAACAACTTTCTGACAAAATGTGAAATGTATAATATCTGAAAATGTAGCTAGGCTCTTACCCATATACATGGATGAACGCTTCTCCCTCTCTGTCATCGATGCCATGGTTTCCCTTACTTTGAAGATGCAATACGGAGACAGATGTGTTATACAACAGTCTTCTGTGTTCTCTTTTCAACTCCCACTGCATTTGCAGTCAAAAAGAAATACTCTGCTTCCACCGGCATTCCAATGATTTCAAAACTCAGTCAAATTTTCCTTGACAACAACAATGTTTATTGCCATTTCTTCACTATTACGGTCAACAGAAAACTCTACAATTTCTGGTTTATGATTTTTTTTAAACCAAAATCAGGGATTTCCTTATGGTCTGATTGATTTTCAGAGTCAGAGAGTCAGCATGGCATGATCATCCTCCAGAAAGTAGTCCATCACAACCTTTTCCCACTGATCTTCGTTGATGGCGCCTGTTAAATTCAGGGCAGCAATGATGAGAGCAGTAGCAACAATTACACTTTTGCCGTTCTTCATGATACTATATCTTTCAAAAAAGCTGTGATAGAAAGGCTTATCAACACATACTGAGCAGCTCATGTTATAGACAGAAGTATGCTACATGGCAGACCATTCCAAACTCCTCTCTCAGCATGTCCCGCCCATCCATTATCTCTGCCAATCATGGCTAGCTGGAAGGTTCCTGACTTTTTCCATGGCTAAACCAACTAGACTATGGGGCTAAACCAACAATTGTATTTGTATTTACAGATGGCATACACATTTGTAATTAACCCTTTAGACCCCAATAGAATTCTATAATGCTGCTGTAGATTACCCATTTTCTCACACATTTCAAACAGCTCAAAAACAAAGAACAAATGACAATTGCAAGTTAACTAAGTTTTAAAGAGCACAAACTCTTCTATATGACACCACATTCATTTCAATAGGAATAACACTAATTTCGTCTCCCATTGTGCAAAGACACTCACTATAAAACCTTTTTTATTAACACAACAAAAAATATGAACTTTCATGTGCCTTAACTTACCCTTACAAAAAAAAGCTAGTTTTGAAACTGCAGTAAAAGTGAAGTAACTACAGTCGACTGTGGTATTTTGGACTCAGTAATTGCAGAATAATAAGTATTTAAATTTACTAAATGACTCACTCAAAATGTACCTAATATATTATACTTATAAATATTATTTACATAAATAATAAATAGAAAATACCAAGAGTGCCATTAAGGCAAAGGGTTGGTGCTTTGAAGAATCTAAAATGAATTTTGTTTTGTTAACACTTTTGTGGTTACTACATGATCCCATATGTGTTATTTCATAGTTTTGATGTCTTCACTATTATTCTACAATGTAGAAAATAGTAAAATAATAAAGAAAAACCCTTGAATGTGTAGGTGTATAAGGGCACAGGGCGAGACCCAGATGCAGACACAGGAGGCAGATGGTTCAAGTCTCTGATAATTATTATAATCCAAGGGGCAGGCAAGAGAATGGTCGTGGACAGGCAAAAGATCATAAACTAGGTCAGAGTCCAGGAGGTACAGAGTGGCAGGCAGGCTTGAGGTCAGGGCAGGCAGCATGGTCAGGCAGGTGGGTTCAGAGTCAAGGCAGGCAAGGGTCAAAACTGGGAGAACTAGCAAAACAGCGATAAGGGGGGAAAAAAAGCAGGAGCACGGAAAAAACACGCTGGTTGACTTGACAAGACAAGACGAACTGGCAACAGACAAACAGGGAACACAGCAATAAGTATCCAGGGACTAATGGGGAAAACAGGTGACACCTGGAGGTGGGTGGAGACAATCACAACGACAGGTGAAACAGATCAGGGCGTGACAAGGTGTGTCAAACCTTTTGACTGTACATATTCAAACATGTATTACAAGGTTGACCAGAGGACAATATTGGATTGGCAAAGATTCTTACTTCTTTTACAATGTAGAAATGAAAAGAACAATTTCAAAATGTAGATAACCTCTCCCAATGCAATTTAGTAGAGACCACAGGCCTGACACAAAATGTAGAAATACGTTTTACAACAATTTTGTGAACGCAAAAAGTATCAGATAGAGAAATATTAAGATAAACACAACAACTGTTCAGAGACTATTTTATTTTAAAACATACCCAATTTGTCTATTTGTAGATTTGTAGTAAAAATATGTCACCCGGGTGTTGCGTTTAGCCTACAACATGTCATGGAAAGCATGGCCCCATTCTACAGTGGCGCAAAATATAAAAAAATAATACTGACAACAATTCAGTAAACGCAATAAGTATTAGATAGAGACAGATAAAGAGAGAAAGTAAAAAACACAGTAAGTGTTAGGCTAGCTTCAGACTTTTTTTGCCTATGAAATTTGTAGGACAAATTCATATTTCAAACTATCACATTAGTGTTTGCATTTAGCCTACAACATGTCATGGAACTTCTGGAAGCACAGCCCCATCCTGCAAAGTGGCACAGAACACCTAGAGCACCCAAAGGAGGTTTCTACACATCGTCCATTCTTTGCCCTGCGTCCACTCAAGATGCACACCACACACCCTCCAACATTATGGTAGCCCCTGAGCTGGTCGAGATGGTCAACCTCGCCCATTTTCTTGTTGCAATCCAGGACCAGCTCTGAAATAAACAGTATGATTTTGTTCTGCCTGTATTTTGATACTGGTTTTAGGGTATTTTCCTGAGCTGTTAGAACATAGACTGTACACATCTGTGTACACACTGAAAGCAAGGAGTCACAGAGACACCATATTTTTATCCCCCACTTTACTGTTTTTTGGGGCATATACTGCTTCCACAGTAGTCTACAGTCAAATTATATCATAGCCTCATCCACTGAGAGGGCTTGCCATGGGTGAAGTAGTTTAGGGAATTCTCTTGCAGTATTTTGATAAAAGGCCTGACTTTGTGTAATTTGTCTGTCACATTAGCTGAATTTGGATCGGAGAAGTGCATGTATTTACATAGCTGCTCAAAGCGGTTGTGTGGCATTTTACTTGTGATGTATGGAACCCTGAGGGCGGCGTCAGAGGACCAGTAGTCAATGAGAGAGGGTAAGCGGTGGATGCCCATGAGAATATTGATTCCAATAACGCATTTAATCTCATCTTTAAATGTGACAAATGGGGAGACATTGGATGTAGTGGCATACCGGTTGGTGTTAAACACCAGATCAGAAAAGAACAGACAACTACCATTTTCCCCCAAAAAAAATGTAAACTGCCAATGTCACTTTAGGCCCAGGCTGTGTGGTTCAAGGGTGAATGGTGGGACTTGGGGCAGATGCACTCCACAGAAAGGTAGGCTGGGCTATTGCCCCTATAGATTCCCTTGGCTGGTGGGCTCTCCCTCTTCCTCCTCCTCTAATTCCTCTTCCTCTCTTCTTCTTCCTCCACTCCCCTCTCCTTCCACTCCTCCCTCCTCTTCCCTCTCCTCTTCCTCTCTTTCTCCCTCCTCTTCACTCTCCTCTTCCTCTCCCCTTTCACTCCCCTCTCCCTCCTCTTCCTCCTCGCTCCAAATCTCTATCCCTTCAATCATCTCCAACTTTTCCTCCTCCCTGCCTTCTGGTACTGAGCCCTTATTCTCCCAATAACTTCTCTCACTGCTGTCACGGACCTAGAGGAACAGAGGAACAGACTGAGAGAGATCGCGAGAGTTTGAGAGGAATGGAGAAACAAATAGGATACAATTGTGGTCAGGAACAGCATCTCTCTCTCTCCCTCTCCCACTGTCTCTCTCTTCCTTCTGCTCTCTTTTTTTTCTCAATCATACACATACTTGCTTCCTAATAATCACCTCTTTGGGGTTTCCAATGTGTGGTACAGTTAGATGCCTCCCTTTCCACTCACTCACTCACTCACTCACTCACTCACTCACTCACTCACTCACTCACTCACTCACTCACTCACTCACTCACTCACTCACTCACTCACTCACTCACTCACTCACTCACTCACTCACTCACTCACTCACTCACTCACACACAGAGTAAACAGTATAATCAGAATGCTATACAACACTTTCAATCAATCAATCACATTTATTTAATGAAGCGCTTAGTGGCCAGGATAGAGCAAACAAAATGTAATTCATGAATATGTTCATGGATGACCAGCAGTGTTAGATTATAACCGTAAAGACTATATAGGATAAACACACTTCAAGACCCATGGCCAGATGATTAATTGGGCATCGTTAGCTAGTTATCTTTGTAGAAAATAAGAATTTGTTCTTAACTGACTTGCCTAGTTACAGTTTTTCTCAATTGTTTACACACAAATACTGGTACTTGAGACACAATGACCACAACATGTAACTCATGCACCAACCCCCTGAACCAATTCTGCTAAACTACAAGCACAATTCCTGCTTTACACTCAAATTGCAGTTCTAAAACACACTTTTTTCAAAACACTACACACAATTCTTTGCATTTGGCACAATTTTCATGCAGAAAATCACTTGTTTTCACAATGAACACACTGCCATTCAAATATGCACACTGACTCATCACATGGGCAAACACCCATCACACAGTTTTACAATTAGCAATCAGAGCTTTAGCATAAAAGGGCAACAGGTGAGCTCTTCTGTTTTGGCGCAATGGATGCCAACATTGGAAACAGAGGCAGAGCCAGAGGAGTCAGAGTAAGAGGAGGAGGACGGGGAGGAAAAGGACGAGGACGGGGAAGGCCAAGGACCGTAATCTCTGATGAGATCCGAGCCACTTTGGTTGATCATGTGGTCAACCATGGTCTAACAATGAGGGAGGCTGGGCAAAGAGTACAGCCAAATTTAAGCAGGTACACTGTAACATCCATCATCCGGACATTCCGAAATGAGAATAGGTAAGAAATCTACTCTCACTAGAAAATTGCAGTACTGCATTTCAATACAGTACTCAATGAGTACAGTAGTACAGTATTGCCTGTGGACTGTTCTGTAGGACTGTAAAAATAAAGTATGTTTCAAGTATTTGGGAAATGTATTCCTACTTTGTATTTACAGTATTTTACTATTTGTTTGGCAGAGCTGAAAGATTACCAACACAAGGTGGTCGGGAACGTGTTCTGTCTCCTGAACAGGAAACTGAAATCATGAACATGGTCCTAGAAAATAACGGCATAACATTACGGCAAATACAAAGAAAAATAATAGAAAACAAAGAGGTATTTCAAAATATTGATAGGGTAAGCTTATCAACACTGGACCGTGTCTTGCGCAGAAATAATCTCAGGATGAAGCAGGTCTACAGGGTGCCATTTGAACGCAATTCAGAAAGAGTCAAAGAATTGCGATATAACTATGTGCAAGTGAGTCCTATACAATCCCACAATTGATGCATACTCTCAACACTGTATAAATTATACATATTTCAGTATTGTAATCATAATGATTGTGCTTCACAATAGTGACCACTCCATGTCTATTTCTGATATTGTCATGTGTGTTTCAGAGAGTCCTTGAGCTAGAGGTGGCTGCAGTGGAGCACCAGTTCATCTTCATTGATGAGATTGGATTCAACCTCACAAAAAGACGAAAGAGGGGAAGGAATATCATCGGCCAGCGTGCCATTGTTCAAGTCCCTGGCCAGCGCGGAGGGAACATCACAATGTGTCCAGCGATTACCCACCACGGCGTCATCCATCACCATGCTACCCTTGGCCCCTACAACAACGCCCATCTGATCACATTCCTGGACACCCTACACAACACACTCATTCCACCAGATCAGGTAGATGGCCCAGAGCAGCTCAGGTACGTTGTCATTTGGGACAACATAAGTTTCCACAGGGCTGCTCTGGTTTGTAACTGGTTCACTGCCCACCCACGCTTTTTAGTTGTTTATCTCCCTCCATATTCTCCAGTCCTCAATCCTATTGAGGAATTTTTTTCTGCCTGGAGATGGAAAGTGTATGACCGAAATCCACAAACGCGTATACCTCTTCTCCAAGCTATGGAAGACGCATGTGGAGAAATAGCAGCTGATGCTTTTCATGGCTGGAATCGGCATGCTAGGCGATATTTCCCCCGCTGCTTGGCCAGGGAAAACATTGCTTGTGATGTGGATGAGGTGCTGTGGCCAGACCGCAACAGAAGAGAGGATGCAGCATAGTTTTAAATGTTTAAATTTTAAATGTTTTTTACTTTAACTGTATACATTAAATTCTTCTGTTTTGTATGTAGACCACTGTATGTGCAACTTTGTGTTGGTTGGGAATGGGATGTACACTGTGTACATTGTTTTTGTGGGAAAAATAAAATATATTTGTTACCGTGTATTTGTGTGTTCTGAGTATAAAAACAATATTCTCAAATATTTTACAACACACTTATGTATGTACTGTCTGTAGTAATGGCAACACTGAACCAAAAAAAGGCCTAAGTCATTATGATGAATGGAGAAGAAGTGTTTTCCATTCATCATAGTGTTTTACATTGAGCACATCAGTGTTCAACTGGTTCTTATAAATGTCTATTCATATGATGGTTTGTGTGTGTCATTTGAAAACAAAATACCATTTTGATAAGAAATAACATTGTTTTGAATGTAAAGTTTCATTTTGCTGGAGAATTGAGGGGTTTTGCCCATTGTGTGTGTGTTTTTTGATTTGTGTGTAGAGTTCTGAGAATATGAGGCATGCTTTCAGAAAATGTGTGTAAACAATCGAGAAAAACTGTAAGAAGCTGGGACAGTTTCCAAATGAATTGCATCAGTAAAAGAGGACAAAACAAGTAACTTGTTAGCTGGCTATGTAAACAAATATCACTGCAACTCAATATCATACGAGCTCCACAACACGGGCTTCTACCATAACATGACAGCTAAGATGTGAAATTACCTAGCAAACATGACAAACCATAACCTAAGGCAAATAGATAAACAAAACTTACTCTAATCTCTATTTTGTCAGCTAGTTAGATGGTTGTCTGCATGGCTAGCTAGTGAAAGTGACAGCTAAGGTTTACACTTCGCAAGAGCAGCACAAATTTAGCGCCCCACAACTTTTCTGGCCTGACAGACTAAAGCAAGCAGCTTGGGCAGTTTCCATATGAATTACATCAGTAGAAACAAGACTAAACAACCAACTAGTTAGCTGACTGTATACAGCTAAATACTGCAACTATTTCCATGACAGGATTGGCTCATCTGAGAGCTATTCGCCAAGTTTCACAGCATCAAACTGTTTACTTATTTCATTTTACATTTACATTTTACATTTGTCATTTAGCAGAGGCTCTTATCCAGAGTGACTTACAGTAGTGAATGCATACATTTCATACATTTTTTAAATATTTTTTTTTTTCTTTTTCTCTCCGTACTACAATGATGTAGTCCTAACAGATGTTATAAATCTGATTTGGCTCTATATGTTACCAGGTAAAATACAGGTTTTTCCGCACACACAAAAGGGGTTTCCATTGAAACTGAATGCATTTTTCAGTGGCTGCAACCTTAGTGCCAGCAGCATGGCCAGTCATAACACCTGTACTGTGGTGACACAATTATAAAGGTGTGTGACATATCCCTCACTCACCACGACATCATTATCGCTTTCTAAGTGCAAGGACGGGTCCGAATCCCTATCAAGTTATTTTTTGCGGTATTGACACAGATATTATTGTTAGAAAAACAAAGCCGCAATAGTAATTTTTAAAAAGGCAGTCGACGGCCGCTATGGGTTCTACCTTTACAAAAAAAATATTGTAGTCAGAGTGCAGTATAACTGCAGTACACTGCAGTATAACTGCAATTAGAGTGCAGTACAACTGCAATATGCTGCAAATATTGCATCCAAAATAACACCGTTTTTTTTACTGTAGTAATTTTTCTTTGTAACTGCAGTTAGAGTGCAGTAAAACTGCAGTTATTCTGCAATTACTGAGTCCAAAATACCACAGTCGACTGCAGTTACTTCACTTTAACTGCAGTTTCAAAACGAGTTTTTTTTGTAAGGGTAAATTATGGCACATGAAAGTTCATATGTTCCAGAACGCATTTCTGCACAAAAACACATATCGATCAAAAATTGTGACGTACGACATATGCCTAGCTTCCTGGAATAGGTCTCAAATTATTACTCTTCGCACTGGCCAATTTTTATATTTCATATTTTTATTTTGTTATTCAATTATATGCTTACGATAAAATAGATGTGTGATAAAGGCATGGGAATATAAGAGCATCTTTTCTGATAAATTAACAAACATAGCCATAATCACTATAAAATCGGCTACATTAAACTCAGCATTTATTTCGTTTTTAGATACAGTATTTAGTTTCCTAATGTTTCTTAAGACCTGCCTAAACACAAACAACGGATTATTTCTGTGATAGTAGCCTACATATTAAATGGCTTTATTTGACTGTTTAAAATGCAAACAATAGGTGTAATTGGCTGATTCTTGTGGTCCCGGAGGTGTAATAACTAAATAGGCTACACTCTTAGAAAAAAGGGTTCCAAGAGGGTTCTTTGTGAACGGACAGGAGAATGCCAAGAGTGTGCAAAGCTGTCATCAAGGCAAAGGGTGGCTTTTTAATTTTATTTAACTAGGCAAGTCAGTTAAGAACAAATTCTTATTTACAATGATGGCTACTTTGGAGAATCTCAAATATAAAAAACATTTACATTTGTTTAACACTTTTTTTGGTTACTACATGTTATTTCATCATTTTGATGACTTCAGTATTATTGTACAACGTAGAAAATAGTCAAAATAAAGAAAAACCTTCGAATGAGTAGGTGTGTCCAAACTTTTGACTGTGTCCAACCTTTTGACTTATGTCAAGCTCAAAACCACACACACAAACAAACACATTCTCTTTCTCTGGGACACACAGACAGTATACTTTAGGGAATGGCAGTGTACCCCTCGTTCTCCAGTATGAGGAAATCCTCATGCAATGACCCAGTGACCACATTTGAAACCGCTTGTCTCTTTGTTGTGATTATGTATGGCGTAACCACACGGTTTCCCATGGGCCTATCCAGCCTATCCAACACACATTGTCCCATCCACTCACTTCTGTCTGTGTCATTTGTTTGCATGACACACTTTCTTGGACACTTTTTAGGATCTTCAATATAATCAAATCTACCCCCCCCCCATACACATACACACATTTTATTTTCTAACCTTTTTCTGACCTTTGACTAATTGAAGCAATTGTACTAATTTGATGCAGTTAGTACATCAAAATGGTGGGGACAGATACAGACACAGGTAACTAACACACAGTAGACTCCAACAGGACAACAAGCAACAAACAACATTCACTTCCCTGGTGAATTGGTCCATACTCTCTTAGCACTCCACCACACAATTTCATACCTCTTCTAACCAAAAACACAAAAAAATAGTTCCCTTCCATTGATCACAAGTCAGAAACTATGGTTACATAATTAGGAAGGCCTCCATGCAGGGCCTGGCTGATTAGGAGCTGACAATTAGATGGCTTTGTGGGGCACTGAAGAAATACAAGCTCTTCTTTATGCCTTAGCCCTGCGCTAACTAACATAACACAGCCCGGGATGTGGAGTGAAAGTGATTTCATTATGAAATCAGCCCCTTTGGAAGGAGGAGACATGGGAGAAATATAATTATTTAATTGTTTAATATAAATTACTCCACCTTTGCATAGAGATAGAAAGAGCAGGAGAAGGGAGGGAAAGGCAGGTGGGACACACACAGAGCTAGGCTAGTCCAGGGTGTTTGGGGGTTCGGACAGTTTGTCCTGGTCATAGAGAAATGGTGGTATGACCCCCTTTCCCTCTCTCTCTCTCTCTCTCTCTCCCGCTGTCTTTTGAGTCCAGAGCAATTAGGGAGGCATTGAGGGGACAGAGGAATGTGTGAGCACACTTTGCCCAGGAGAGAGCAAGAGAGGTGGAAAGAAAGGGAAAAGATAGTTAAAGGAAAGAAAAAAGATAAAGGGTAGTAGAGCTTGATAAAGAAAGGAGAGATATAGAGAAAGAGAACGAGAGAGGAAAGAGAGAGGAAATAGGAGGAGACAGAGTCCTGGCGTTGGCCTCTTGTGGCTGAGCCTCTGTGGCAAGGGATGAGATTGCCAAACCCTGTGTTTCAATAGTTGGCCTGGGCTTCTGTGCATCCCGTGCGTCCGGCCAACCACAACTAACACTAGTGTGCTCTTTGGCACTTTCCAATGTCAGGGGCCTGGGAGAACTGTGCCACCCACATCTCTTCTCTTTTCTTCTCCTCCCCTCCCCTCCCCTCCTACTCCTCTACCCCCTCCTCCTCCTCCTCCTCTCCCCTTCTCCTCTTCCTCTTCCTCTCCTCTCCTCCTCTCTTTTATTTCTCCTCTGCTCTCTTCACCATTTGTTTACAGATCCCTTATCTTGAAATCCAGAACCAAATCATACATGCCACTACTTGATTTCAGTCTTGGAGTAAAGGTTTTCAAATCTGGACTGACTAGCAACAGACAAATCCATGTCGCCCTCTGAAAGCCACTCCCAATGCCCGTACCCAGCCCCTCCTCTTCTGAAAAGTCCACCTGTGTTTACAATCCAGGCTGCACCCACAAGATGTACTGAATTACCACATGGAAGAATCTGATGTGGCATTTAATTAATTTAAAGCCATTGCAATGCTTTTGTTGAGAACCTTCATTGCAAAAGGGATGTTCCTTACTTCAAGCACCTCCTCTGCAAAGTAATGATTTGTTCAGATATTCAGTGATGCTAATCCTTCGCACCTGAAGATTTTATCTCCTTCACCTCACCTCAAGAGAGATTACAAACAGATGTGAACATTTATGTAACAGATACCCGACCTAGTCCACACCCTTAACCGATTCCTCTCCCCTCAAAGAACCTCTCCTCCTGATGACGAAACAGCAATGGCCTGAAATGCCTGGACAGGTGCTGGCTGGCTAAGTTTACAGAAAGAGAAGGAGAAATAATAAATTGTTAATAAGTCTGTTGAGGTTTTGGTTGTGATGCCGTGCCAACTCCTTCTCCATCATGCACCATCCTGACAGTCCCCGAGGCCTGAGAGAACCACATCTGAGACTTTCCCTCATCACCAGCCTCTTAGGAATTCTTACATAAACATCTGCAGGGCATGGGCACACACCAAGGCTAGCTCCAGCCTGGCGCACACACAAGGCACACACCTGTGGCACACACATTCATAGAGGTATGCAGTATGCAGTCATGCATGAACACACACACCACACGCAGAGACACACACACACTCACCGGTGTGGTAAGTCCAGAGGAAGCCTGTAAGAGCAGGTTTGTCTGGTGCTTTGCAGCTGCGGATCATTCTAGAACAATGCTTCTTAAAGGTAGCTGCTTTAGGAACCATGCGCATGTATTGCAGAACTCTAACTCTTATACTGAGAACATCTGCTGTTCATTGTCATGCCATATATTGTGTTGTTTGCATGACACAGACAAAGGAGTTGGTGAAAGCCAGGGGTGGCATTGAGGGGGGGAAAAACAGTCTCTCTGGGAACTCAGTTTATACGGAAGAATTCCCAGTGAACCACCATACATTTTTTCATTTTTAGATGTTGCTGCCATTTTCAATATACCAGTAGATTGTGACTGCACGCTGTAAAATACATTCGGAGGGACCAACAGGAAACTTTAAGACCTGAGGACAGTGAGTTCCAGTCATATAATATAAATTACAAGATCCGGTGTCTTCGGCACAGTTTCTATTCCAACGTTTCTGGCCGAGTGTGTGTGTGTGGTTTTGTGTGTGTGTGTGTGTGTGTGTGTGTGTGTGTGTGTGTGTGTGTGTGTGTGTGTGTGTGTGTGTGTGTGTGTGTGTGTGTGTGTGTGTGTGTGTGTGTGTGTGTGTGTGTGTGTGTGTGTGTGTGTGTGTAAAAAAAGGTAATATTTCCAATGTCTTATTTGGCTGTGTTTGCACATGCATGTGCATATCAATGAGAAAATGTTTGTTTTACAGAAAGTGTGCATGTGTGTGTTTGTGTACGTATGTGTGTGTGCATTCATGTCGGCGCGTGTGCTTACAGTGTCTGTTGTCAGCATTATAATTCACAGACAAACTATTCCGTTACACTCCTGGTTCAGTCATGTTGTCAGCAGGTTTCTGGAGTAGGGTGAAGTTGCCCCTAGATGCTGATCTTGGATGATTTTAGTATTTTCTCCACTAATGGTTGAGGTTAGGATTAGGGCAGGGAAAGCTGATCCTAAATCTGTACCTAGGGACAACTTTACCCCTGAGCCGGGTTTATCCTGTGCAGGGAAATAGCCTCCCGATGAGCAATAAGGTTTCATGAGACTGGGGAAGGTAATTGAGCGGTTTATGATCATGTAAATTAAAAGAGGAGACACCGTTAAAAAACACTACACACATGGACATAGCAAACGCGCAATATTTTTTCATCAATCTACACACAGTACCCCATAATGATATAGCAAAAACAGGTCTTAGAAATGTATACATAAGTATTCAGACCCTTTACTCAGTACTGTTTAAGCACCTTTGGCCGCAATTACAGCCTCGAGTCTTCTTGGGTATGACGCTACAAGCTTGACACACCTCTATTTGGAGAGTTTCTCCCATTCCTCTCTGCAAATCCTCTCAAGCTCTGTCAGGTTGGATGGGGAGCGTTGCTGCACAGCAATTTTCGGGTCTCTCCAGAGATTTTAGATCGGGTTCAGGTCTGGGTTCTGGCTGCGCCACTCAAGGACATTCAGAGACTTGTCCCGAAGCCACTCCTGCGTTGTTTTGGCTGTGTGCTTAGGGTCGTTTTCCTGTTGGAAGGTGAACATTCACCCCCAGGTTTTGAGCGCTCTGGTGCAAATTTTCATCAAGGATCTCTCTATACTTTGCTAATTTCGTCTTTGCCTCGATCCTGTCAAGTCTCCCAGTCCCTGCTGCTGAAAAAACTCCACACAGCAAGATACTGCCACCACCATGCTTCACCGTAGGGATCGTGCCAGGTTTCCTCCAGACGTGACGCTTTGCATTCAGGCCAAAGAGTTCAATCTTGGGTTCATCAGACCAGAGATACTTGTTGTCCTTCTGGAAGGTTCTCCCATATCCACAGAAGAACTTTAGAGCTCTGTTCTTGGTCACCTCCCTGACCAAGGCCCTTCTCCCCCAATTGCTCAGTTTGGCCAGGCAGCCAGCTTTAAGAAGAGTCTTGGTGGTTCCAAAATTCTTCCATTTCAGAATGATTCGAGGCCACTGTGTTCTTGGGGACCTTCAATGCTGCTGATTTTTTTGGTATCCTTCCCCAGATCTGTGCCTCGACACAATCCTGTCTCAGAGCTCTACAGACAACTCCTTCAACCTCATGGCTTGGTTTTTGCTCTGGCATGCACTGTCAACTGTGAGACCTTATATAGACAGGTATGTGCTTTTCCAAGTCATGTCCAATCAATAGAATTTTCCACAGGTGGACTCCAATCAAGTTGTAGAAACATATGTTTTATCAATGGAAATAGGATGTACCTGAGCTCAATTTTGAGTCTCATAGCAAATTGTCTGAATACTTACGTAAATAAGGTATTTCTAAAAACCTGTTATCAGTTTGTCATTATGGGGTATTGTGTGTTGATTTGCTGAGAAAAAAAAATATTTAATTCATATTAGAATAAGGCTGTAACGTAACAAAATGTGGAAAAAGTCAAAGGGTCTGAATACTTTCCGAATGCACTCTACCTGTATTCATGCATGCGCATGGACACAAACGCTCTCTCTCTCTCTCTCTCTCTCTCTCTCTCTCTCTCTTTCTCTCACACACACACACACACACACACACACACACACACACACACACACACACACACATTCCTTTTCATCAGAAATCTGTCCCACTTCCCAGCAACAGCAGCACATGTGCATCCCATCGCTAGACTACAGAGCTTCGAATTAAATGCTAAAACACAAAGGCCAAAGAAAACAAGATTACGCTCTAGTTCTTAAGTTAAAAGCTTTTGATAGCAACCAAAGAACAACATTTAAAAACATTTAAAAACGTCAATACACGTCATTGTGACCATAGTATATCTTCCAATCACCATTTTCTGTTCTGGGAAGTCTCAGACCGAACCAAGATATTGCACCACCCCCCCCCCCCCCCCTCGGGTGCATGTTTAGTATTTTTTTTGACATAGTACAGCATATTTCTATCTGAACATTCCACCAACGTTGTGTTCAGCTGAACGCAGCATTGGTGTGGCATGTGGTATAGAGTGGCATTTCCCTGTGGGTCAGTTTTGCATTTCCCCACTAATGGTTAAGGTTAGGATTGGGGGAGGGTGAGCTTATCCTAGATCTGTACCTAGGGGGAACTTCACAGCCGGAGCATGATGTACTGTGGAGGGACAAGGCGAGAGAGTGAGAAAAAAAAGTGAGATATTCTGCTGGCCGGTCCTTCACAGTCCTCTGAGTGCATGTTGCTTTGCACGTTGGCACACTTTCACACAGC